>NC_141022.1:8622500-8777500 GCF_052040795.2 Danio rerio
GAAATACTGAGAAAAATGTCTTGCTCTGTTTAACATCATTTGCTCTGTTTAAACATTTGACCACAGGAGAGCTAATGTTGCCTTCAACTGTACATATGTACAATCAACATATGTACAACTGCTTCAGTCATCAATTACGTGTCTCAAATTGCATCAAAAGTTCATTTCATCAATCTAAATTGATTCATTTTCGATCAAACCCTTTTGATTTCCCCCCATCTGCGGCTAATTGGTACGTTACATGTAGGTTTCAAAGGCAGGGTCACCAAAACAAGCAGTGCGAAAGATCAACCGTCAAGACTGTCATGTCATCGCCTTTAACCAGGACTGCTCCATTACACGGTTCATATAAGACAAAATATAGGTTCTGCTCCGAAAGCACTAAGTCAATTAACACCAAATGATAGGTTGAATCCTTAGCGGGGAACAAATAACGTACATGCTAATCGGTGCTCGGTTCACGCTTGTATCAAGTGTCTGAGGACAGCGAACGATGTATTTAAATCTCCGCTTTCTCATTAAGATCTCTTTGTTTCGCTAACTCTGCATAAGTAGCGTGTTTGAAAGGAAAAACGGGAGCAAAGGGGCCTATTGGAATTCGCCATCTGTGGGATTCCTTTTGTCTCTTGACCTGCGCTAACAATGACGCCTGCTGCTAATTAGCATCTCATCTCCAATTTAAATGTCAGAAGGAGAAGAATGACGCGCACACACACACACAAAGAACACATTAGGATACTCGCGCAGAGGGCATGAATGAAAGAGAAGAAAGAGCTTGAAGCGAAGAGGAGGAGACGCTTTGGCACAACAAGGCGGTCACAGTCAAGAAGAATGTGTCAAATAGACACAGTGGCAGTCGGCCGTCTCTGGAGTGATTGGCAACATCCCAGTCTTCGCTCGGATCTGGCCGAAGTGAGCATCTTGCGAGAGTCTCATAAATATCCCACGTCAGACGCACTTTGAAGTCTGTTTTCTTTTTGATCCCATTTTGCTGTTGCGCCGCTGAGTTGGTTTGACATTGAGCACTGAGGCATTGAAACGGAAAACAACACAAATAGCCCTCTGCTCAATCAACATCAAATCTGAATGGATCCTGTTTACTTTCTTACCACAAGTCCCTGGTCTAAAGACTCAAGTGACATTAGCCAAATATCCAGGACATTTTGTGATCGCAAATCAAAAGCATGTCTGTTTTCTAAATGCAGAGTACAAATGTTTAAATCAAGCAACTTTCTAAATCTGTTAAACCAAGTTCTATAAGAATATATTGCGGAATCTGCTAGAGTGAATTCTCTGGTCCAGATGGAATTTACATGGTTTTTACAGATCAAGTCAAATTCAAGACCTTTAAGAACGTTATGTATTAAATTTTAGACTTGTACAGGGCGAAAGCGCAAGACGTGTATGGCGTGATTTGTTACTATTTTCAGACCAGCACAGCTGTAATTTTCACGTTTTGCACCATGTTGTTTAAACAGTAAATCTATTTGTGCCACTTTGTGGACTCATGTGTGTGCTGGTCTGAAAAGGAGGTGTGTTAGGGGGCTTTTTTTTAGTTTATTCATGACATTTTGCATTTGTATAATGTTATTATTATTAGCAGTATTATTTATTATATGTATATTTATATTTGTTTTAATAAAAACAAGCTTTGATTTGTCCACCTGTTGGGTTTTAGAGACATATGTATCAGTTTATGGGGCATGAGAATAGGACGTGTGTTTGGTTATAACAAATTTTTTTGACCACACTTCGTTATTATTGTACAAATATTTGTTTTCTGGAAATTAGAACTGAATTTAGAAATAGTTTTGAAACAAATATTTGCGTTTTACACACAAAATCAAATATGTAGGCTAATGATGTCTTCAGTTAAGGGCGTACAACATCGTTTCCCTATCCAAGAAAGTAAAGGAGTAAAGAGTAAAAGTAAAGTAAAGAGAAAGTAAAGAGGCCGAATGGAGGAGGCTTATTCTTTATCCTTACGCTGCAGATGCTCTGTTTAACTGTTTTCTCGCTACTGAAGCATTCAGTTTTTCCACTTACAAAGTCCACGTTGTAAATAGCAATGTAAATAGGGAATGGAAGATAAGATTCTGATTGGTTTGATGCACTTTATGCTCAAAACACTTCCATAACTCATTAATAGAATAAGCACAACCCTGTTAGACCATGCGCCAGGGCGTAAAGCATACTTTTCCATCTTAAAAATAGCAAAAGTGGATTCGCACATGCCCTTAATGCATTTGCACCCTGCGCTTTAGACTTTGCACCTGAATTGTTAAAATAGAGCCCAAGTATTTTTTTCTACTTGCCCCATTAAAATAAAAAAAAGGTTTTCTTTGCCACATATTTTAAATTATGAGTCAATCTGAATCTTTAAACACATTCTGAAGACACAAAATACTAATATATATATATTTTTGGCAAAATGGGTGAATTTTAACCTCCTAGGGCTTAGTGGCCACAGCACATTTTAGCTTTTAAGTGGCTATTTAAAATACTTTAAATGTTTTATATTAAGTTTCAGACATACAGTGTCACACTGCAACTGTTTTATAGCACCTTGTCCCAAACACTATATTTAACTTTCCAAAATGGGCAAAAAATGTTGTTTTTACTCTCTGATAGTCAAAACATGTTAAAAAAAATTATATGTTATATATGCATAAAAAACAGTCATGAAAAAGTGTTTTATGTAAATTTAGACCCTGAGTTTGGGAATAAAGGATAATTTCTATCCTATGAGTCTGAGAGAATAAAATCATCACTTTCTGATAAACGTGTCAAATATCCACATGAAAAAGTGAATTTGCTGCGGTAAGAGAAGCCAATCTGGGCCTTTTTTCTCATAATAAGTAGATGAAGAAAAAGAGGAAACACTGTTCTGGGAGGTAATGATACCAAAATAATTTGATGATGGACTTTGGTATTTTCCCTGTAGGCACAGGACGTCAAGATATCATCATATTGACGTTGTACCCCAATGTCATGGGGAAGCTGGATGTTGTTTGGAAATAAACGTCAGAACCCAATGTCAATTTCCAACGTCCAACCTAAAATTAACCAATTATTAACATCTGATCATGTTACACCTTGACGTTGTGTGGACATCACCACAATGGTGCCTTTTAGACGTTGGATTTTGATCACTTTCCAACACAATTTAAAATCAATCAAATATCAACATAATTTGGCGTTGTTATTGGACGTCAAAATAACGTTGTCCTTAGACGTTGGCTAGACATTGAATTTTAGTCACCTGATATCATGGCCTATATCTAACCTAATATTAACGTCTCATGATGTTGGGTGCCTGCTGGGGTCTAATGACCAAAACAACAATTTCTATGTGGTTGGTCTGTTGATTTGTCTATTAATGTCACCTCATCGTGCCTAATGCCTAGTTCAGACTGCATGATTTTAGCTCCGATTTAGACTCGCCGATAGGCTTTGAGAAATCGCCAACAAAATCCATGAAATCACAGGCAAATCGGTGCTCGTGCACGTGAGTGACAATCACACAGTATGAACTATGAAAGACGCGATCTGAGAGAATCACTGATGAGTCGCCGATGCCTGTGAGATATTTGGCGTGCTAAATATCTGGAGCTGTCGGCGATTCAAATCATGCCGTGTGAAATGAGTTTTGACTGAAAATAATATCGGCGATCGCCTACAGCCAATAAGAGAGCAGCATTCACTTGTGTGTGTGTACCTGCTGGCCAGCGGGAGGTTGGGGGAAAAGTTAAAAGCGCTCATTTACGGTTTATTTGGACCCAAGAAATGGAGGAAAAACTAGTGGAGGTTTGACAGGAGCACCCATGTCTGTATGATGTTTTATACAGAAAGTTAAAAAAGAAAGTTAAGGAGAAATACGTACATTTTCTACCCTATTAAAGGCTTCTTTCTCATTATGTAGTTAATAACAAAAGACATACTGCGTGTTTTTGGCTGTGAGACGTAGTTTGGACAAAGTTGTCGTCGATTCTTCCTATTGTAAAGTCATGCAGTGTGAAACCCCCTGTTGCCGATCCATCTTGCAGTGTAAACAAAGCAGCGACAAAACGCTAGCCCAGATAGTCATGCAGTGTAAAAACATCTCTGACACGACTACTTTGAAAATCCTGCAGTCTGAATCATGCACATCCTGGAATTTATTCACCAAATGTGTTTCCATGATTGTTTATGTGCCTTTTTATTTCTAATCGGATAAGAAGTTGATAAATCTTGGGAGTTTTAGTGCAAATTTTCTAAATGTATGCATAATTTGACATTTCCGTTAAGCATTTTTCATGCGCTAGTCCAAAATCTGCATTAAAAATATGTGGATAGAAACACGGCTATGTATAGATCATCAGAATCTGTGAAAAAGGAGCTGGATTTCATCCACCACAATTGCAGTAAATGTGATTTAACAGTGCATAATTCATCACCACACATATTCAAAATAAAGATGAAAAAGGGTCATTTTGGCTCCACTTAAGCTACATTTTGTCCTCATTAAACCTGTTTTAGTTACAAACAAGTCATGTTAATGAAAGCGAAATGAGTTTGTGTTGATATTTTAAAGAAGGAGGAAGTTTACCCGTTGAATGTTCGTTGATAATTCTTACCTCAGGCAGACAACAGCGATGACTATCATGGCAAGGATGACCACAAATCCTGCTGAAGCAGAGCCCACAATGAGAGGCAGCAGATCCTGTACGGAGCGCTCTGGGTCATCTGTCGAATGAATTTAGAATATTTAGAAAAAAAAAAAGGCAAAACATGCAAGGCTTCGGTTCATATGAGCAGTTTCAGATGTAACTGTTGACACGCTGTAGGAGTATAGAGCTAAAAAAATGAATATGGATGGCAAAGCTCAGATCATATAGACTTGGAAGAATCTGATGTGAAATGACTCACATATATATTGAAATCTTTGACAGATGAAACATTTCTGAAGTGTTTTTCTTAGGAGAGAAATCGGAGAGGCAGGAGATTTACTCTAAGCAGCCTATGAGAAACACCTTCGATATTACTCTTAAAATAATATGGTTGATGGTTTAAATGACTTCTAAAGGGGTCACGAGATACATTTTCACGTTTTTCTTTGTATTTTTTAGCAAAGTATTTTAAACTGTATATTCAAGCTGTAGGCGGCACGGTGGCTCAGTGGTTAGCACTGTTGCCTCACAGCAAAAGGTTGTTGGTTTGAGTCCCGGCTGGGCCAGTTGGCATTTCTCTGTGTTGTCTAAATGTTTTCCCTGCGTTCTCGTGGGTTTCCGGTTTGACCCACAGTCCAAAGACATGTGGTATAGGTGAATTGGATGAACTAAATTAGTCGTAGTGTATGAGTGTGTGTGTGTGAATGTGAGAGTATATGGGTGCTAGTACTGGGTTGCTGCTGGAAGCGCATCCACTGAGTAAAACATATGCTGGAATAGTTGGCGGTTCATTCGGCTGTGGTGACCCCTGATAAATGGCACACTATTAAACATTTAGATTTAGCAAAATAGTTTCTGGCCTTTATACAAAGTTTTATGAAGTAAAACAGCAAATTATAGTGTTCCTGAATAAATACACTGACTTTGTTCTGATAGCTGAGGTGCCTTTTTTGTGTGTCATGCCAATATCAATGTCAGTTGTATTTATATAGCACTATTAAACACGACAAAAGGTTGACCAATGTGCTGCACAATACAAATTACAAAGAGAAAGATGTAAAATTATAGCTAAAACAAATAATTCTCACTGATAAAATGCCAAATCAAAAGTAGATTTAAAAACAGACAGAGATGATTTAGATATAATACAGAGCGGCAGAGCATTCCAAAATCTAGGACTAGCTACTGCAAAAGCTTGGGCACCCTTGTATTTCAGACTCGATTTAGGTATGCCTTATATTCTCTGATTTGATGACCGAAGACACCGACCAGGAGTGCGCTTCCCAAACAACAACATAACTTACAGATGAACTATCATAGTACAGTGCATTGTTTTGGAAAAGAACAATGTAGTGATGAGTGTTTCCCAAATCCATAGTTTTTCGGTCGCAGATCCATCGTTTGAACTACTTTAGTTATAACGTAAAATGTCCATAATGGACAGGGTGGAGTAACAACTTCCTTAGAGAAAACCACCATAATTTTTGCACAAATTTTATTGTTTTTGCACACACACACACATTTAAAAACAATTCTTCATTAATTTTTTTATAAAAAAACATGCACTCTTTTTTCTATATTAATTGAAATATATGTAAACGGCACATATAGAACCTATTTATGTTTCCTTTACAAATATTATTGAGAATATTCCATATTCTATTTTAAATCATAAACAGGTTAACACATACGTTACTCCCATTTATAAATCATATAAATCACTAAAGATTGTAATTTACAGTAGGCTATTTATTAGAAAATGAAAAAAAAATCCTACTTATTATTAATTGTTGTTATTATTGTTGTTATTATTATTATAATTCATTCATTTTCTGTTCAGCTTTGTCCTTTTATTAATCTGGGGTCGCCACAGTGAAATGAACCGCCAATATTATTATTATTATTTTTTTTTTGTTTATTTATTTTTGATTTTATTTTATTTGTTGTAAAAGTCTACTTTTACAATTTGACACAATCAAACCACTGCAGAACTTTTTTAACCAACTGGCCCATGTCAGTAGGATACATTTCCTAATAAAAAACCTTTCATAAATTAAAAGCATTAACGTATGCTATATATTTTAGTTTTCACAAGCTTTGGAGACCTAACATAATTTCCGCTTTGAAATAATAGACTATATCTTTCGTCATGAGCCACGGATGCATTCAGAACGCAATTGTCAATGTGAAGATCGCTAAAACTGAACTGCAAAAGACTTTCAAAGCAAATTACACCTAAGAGAGATGACTTTAATGTTTTTTTTTTTTAATAATTTCAAGTTTAAATGTTAGAATGTTCTAAATGAATAGGGCATAGGGGGGAACCTGAAAAAGAACACAGCCAGGAACTATGCTTCTAATTACAGCTCTAGAAGTGTAGTTGCAAGCGTACAAATTTGCGATGTAGTTTGCGAATGTTCGTTAGAATGATGGATTTGGGCAACGCCAAATCAACTATGTTTGTGATGACAGACCTTGCGACCTTAGTTGGCTAACGATGGTTTTCAGAAATGCACCCCAGGCTAGCGTTCAGTCAACACATCAGGGGTGCAACCGTTGAAGATTTATATGATTTATATATGAGATTAGAATATGTGTTACATTATAGTTAGTGACTTTATATGGAATATTCTCAATAATATTTGTAAAGGAAACATATGCAGGATCTATATGTGTCGTTTACATATATTTCAATTAATAGACGAGTGCATGTTTTTACCAAAACTAATATTGGATATTTTTAAATGTGTGATCGTGTAAAACAATATAATTTGCACAAAAATTATGGGGGTTTTCTCTAAAGAAGTAGTTACTCTATCTTGTTTAGTGCATCATTATGGACATTTTATGTCATAACTAACATAGTTCAAATGATGAATCTGCGACAGAGAAACTACGGTTTTGGGAAGCACTCGTGTGTACAACATTCTTTTTCAAACGATGCATTGTACTATGACAGTTCAGCCATGAGTTATATCGTTGTTTTGGAAACGCACACCAGGCTGATGTTCAGTCAACAGATCTGACAGATAAGAAGGTGCCAAGCCATTCAGTGATTTAAAAACCAAGAGAAGAATTCAAAGTGACAGGCAACCAGTGAAAAGAGTGTAAGACTGGTGTGATGTGGTCATGTTTTTTGGTTCTGGTAAAAAAAAATGGCAGCAGAATATTAAACTAAGTTGTCTGGCTAATCAAAAAATATATAACGAGTTCCACTAATCCAACCTAGAGGTGATAAAATCATGAATAATTTTTTTTCAAAATGCATGGCTTTGGATGGCTTTATGCAACCTAGGCTCATTCTGAAAATGTAGCCCTGTGTACGTTTCTGGAGACCGCAAAATACCTCCCAGGAGGTATGCATTTTTGCAGTTTTTGTTTTTGTGAATCCGCCTAGGCTGCTGTGTGTCCTTTTTCGCATCTCAAATGTCTCTCGCGAGTGCCATTCGCGACCGCGCTGTTCTCTCGTAAACCCATCTGTCACGATTACCAGCAATCGTATTCCATAAGATCGCTGGATTGCATTTACAATAACTATGGACTACAAATCCGCCCTTTCTGGACTACATTTTCATACATGCACTTCGGTCACACTCACACATGCTTCCTCATCTAGACTGATTACTCGCACCACCTGAGGATTGTCAGAGACTGATTGCACACACTATTTAAGCTACACACTCACTCATTCACTTTGCCGAGTCTTGTTTATCTGTAGATGACATTACAACGCGTTATTCCTGTCTAGTTTTCCTGTGTTTCGACCTCAGCCTTGTTTACCTTTTGTCTCCGTCTGCCGCCTGCCTTCTGACCTTTTGCCTGTTACTTCGATTACGATTCTGGATTGTCTGCATATACCTGTTTGCACCTGTGATGACCGTTGCTTGCCTGACCACTGATTAAACATGCATTTGGATCCAAACCTTAGTTGTATGTGTCACTCCATGGGGTTACACCATTAGAGGCTGCTGTCGACCGACTGAATGATTGACTGGGCAACTGGCCAATCGACCTACCCACCCTCTTCCTTCCCAAAACCCAACCAATTTTACAGATTGACCAGCCTGCCTGCTTGCTTCCCTAAACCCAACCGACGGTTTATAAAAGCAAAAAGAAAGAGAAAAGCCCTCGTCTGATTTTTACCACGTTTTCAGATTTTACCTCATTCTCACGCTGTTGTTCACTCGCTTGTTTCATTTTTTAGATTCTGTTTTTATCTTACCTGATTTCTGAAACCGCTCTTCTCTGGACTTAAACCCAGTCGTCGTCGTAGTCAACTCCTCTCTGCATCTCAAGTGCACAGACGTACTTGACGAGCTAACTGGATAAATTGGTTGCGGCGGGAAAGCCGTCCACACAGAGGTAAGCGGTCAGCCAGTAAGTGCCAAAAGGAATGGCATCATACCGCCCCTCAACGTTCACTTAAAAAATTAAATGCAGCCATACGTACCTCAGGCTACATAATTCGCAATCTCCAGAAACGTTCGCGGGACTACGTTTTCAGAATGAGCCTGTGTTAGCTTTATGGCTTGCAATCAAAACATGTCATTATAATGGAAGTCAATGGGGCAAAAACCACCACTAACAAAACGAAAGGGCAGTAAATTTGCCAAGAGAGCATTGTTGAGTCTCAATGATGAGACTCAAAATCATTAAAACATCCCCAACAGCACACAAGGGTTAAGATCTGAAAACTTCCCTTTCCTATAAGTAGTCTTACATGGTTTGGCCTATTAAAAACGTTGCACACAGTACCAGATGCCAAAAAAGAAAACATCAACATCCTCACCATAAAGACTTGTACTGAAATCCACCGGGTTGCTATACCGTCCATACCCAGCTACCGTCCGAGCTCGAACCTGCACAGAGTACACCGTGCCAGCCTTCAAACCCTCCACTTTGGCAGAAGTGTGCTGAGCTGTGACCGTATGAGAGAAGGACTCTCCCTGAGGAAAACACACACACATATAGTTCCTTTAGCCAAAACAACACTCTCAAGTCATTCAGTGCTTAAAGTGAATGTTAAGCTAACAAGTTTCCACTGCAATTAGCGGATCAAAAGTATCCGAAAAGACAAAAGCAACACCCAAACACCCAAGTAAATCCTACAGGCGAATTAAGCGCCACTCTTTTTAGCATTAGCCATTGGGGTTTGACCGGTAGCCATCTGTTGTTCCATTGTTCTCCACTTTAAGTCGAGCCAGGGTTACTTTGAGCTCACGCCAGTTAAACCCATGCTGGGCGCCTGGTGTAATGTCATCTGGCTCGGGTTCAAGAGTTCTTCAGTCAGGGGGTGATTTAGATGCACAGCAGTTCCTCACCCTCTCCTGGTACTTGATCTCATAATCCAGGATCACGCCATTGGGCCGCTCTGGGGGCAGCCAGGAGAGGCTGAGAGTGCCAGCTGTGGCCCGCATTAAGTGGACGGTGGGGACTGCTGACGGAGCTGGAGGTGTTTGAGAGATGGAGAGAGAAGAGAAAAAAAGGACAAAGTCTATATTAGAATAAGAGCAGATTACGGCAGTGACTTTTCAGTGGTGGGTCGTGATCCACAAATGGGTCTCTAGTCTGTTCTTATTGCGCAGGCAGCAGGGAAATAAAATCCTAAATCGCATGATAGAAACGGAAAGACTGAAATTGGAATTGAAGGGAAATACCCTGCGCTGCCGTGTTTCAGTCTAATTAAAATACAAGTTTGCAAGAGATGATTATTCTGAGTAACGTGCTCAATAAATGAAGTTGTTGTACAACAGATTGAATATTTTTTATCACCCTGCTATTTGATTTTTTTATTCATTCATTTTGAGTTCATACATACTATAATAAGTCATTTAAAAACACTAGAGTGATACAACAGGAACATTTATAAAAGGATAAATTCATTACTTCATTAAGTAAAATTTTTTATTTAGTGGTTCATTTTCCAGTATTTTAATACCTAATTGAAGGAGCGAGAAGGGCACCAATTTTAACCATTTTTCAAAATTTAATATAAATCTTTTGAGTCTCCAGAATGTGTCTGTAACGTTTCAGCTCAAACCCCCCGTCTGATCATTTATTATATCTTTTTAGATCTGGGAAATTTGTGCTGTGATAACATTGTAGCTGTTTTTTTTTTGCCTGTGGCTTTAATGCGAATGAGCTGGCTCTCTCTGCCCACCATTCCCACGTGCATGCCAGAGCCGTCAACTTCACATAGATAAACAGCACAGTGACAGACACGAATGAAGCAGATTTCCCATACTACAGTAAGAACTTTCCCAATTTGCTATATTTGTTGTGGAGTTAATTCAAGCCTTTCTGCAATGATGAGTCACACACTCTGTTGCTATAAAGATCGCTCTTGTGCAAGTGCACACAAACACGTCTAACTTTGCACTGTTTTTGCATGGCAAATGTGACAGAATACACTTTAATATCCACTGCTGTATAGATAGCTGCTATGTTAATGTACAAAAGAAATCTTATTTAAGTCCCAAATCGGGATTGAAGCGTCTTCTTTTAGAATTGTACTAACACTATGCGGCTGTGGTGATGAATTACAGAGCAATTTTACTGTCCTTATTACAAACATGCACTGTTTTAAAAATGTTTTAAAGTTGTAAAACTAATTCTCACATCACATTTAATGATGATTGATTATCACAGAGAGCTGAATAGAACCTTTAATTCCAGTCAGTTTGCGCACGTCCTGACTTGTGGATATAATTATACACATTGCAAGTCTTGTTATTGCAAGTCTATCAAATGTGTGGGCAGGGAAACCCACATTCGTATGTTACGTTGCGGTGGGTCTCAAAATGGGAGGGGTTTGGACCCTTTTTTATTGTCAGGAAATCTAAAAAAAAGACGCTTATTGTGTTTCTAACACTATACCTACACACACAGTTCTGTCCAAACAGCTTTACAAAAGTTGATTTTTATCATAGGTGCCCTTTAAAAATGGGAAAACATGATAACTGTCATAATTATTAATTATTTGACCTAATGATTGTCAATAATCAATAATCAGGTTTTCTGCAGGTTTCGCAAAGTTAAATTTAAGGCTTTTTCAAATATTTTTTAGATCAACAAGAATGAAACTTCAGACTTATATAGGGCTAAACGCTACGGATTTTTTTTTAAATGGCCCAGCAAAAAAAAAAAAAAAAAAAAAAAAGAAACAAATTCTAGTTACTTACTTCTTAACCACATACTTTGAATATTGAGTAAAAACAGACCCCAGTTGTTACCATTCTATTTTTTTTTCAATATAACTAAAAAACTTTAAAAAATATAATTTAAATGTATGCACAGCAGACATAAAAATTTTTCGTATAAATATGTTTATTACTAAACGTTTTATTGAGATACAATGCTTTGTTCAAACTTTTCATACAAAAAGAAAAATTAAAACCCATTTAAAATAGTTCAAGACCAACAAGATGATATTTCAGTTAATTTAGGACTTTTTAAGACCTAAAATTTAGTTTTTGAAAGTTAAGAGATTTTAAGACCTCGCGGACAGCCTAAATAATATAGAATCTGATGATCTGAATCTGATAATTTTCATGAAAATGTAAGATCAACTCTGATTTGGTGTAAATGTAATGATAATTACAGATTTTCCTTTAAATTAAACTTTAATATTTCAAAAGAAAATGTGTGATTTTACTAAACAAACATCTTGTAAAACTTTCTAAAATGAACATATAATATTATTTAGATTTATTTTTATTTTAATGTTGATGTAATATTGAGTTTTTGTCTATAATTCACACAATTATAAAAATGTCATTAGATATATTGAAAACTGCTTGAATTACAACAACAACAACAACATTGCCAATACCCTCCTAACTTTATTAATATATTATTATAGATTTTTTTAATTCATCACTAACCCAGCATTTTATGAAAGCAATAACCCACTTAAATCTTTTACTTCCTTATTGGAGGGCAATAAGAACAGGATCTAGTGGTTTACTACACTGTGATAAATATTCAAAAACTAGCAGCTCTCTATATTTTGTTATTCACATTTAATTTTTCCCCATTCATTGATGCTTTTGAGTTGCATTATGGGACCATGATCTAGGGCTGCACAATAAATCATTGCAGCATCAATATCGCAATGTAAACATTCGCAATAGTCACATCGCAGGATCTGCAATGCTGAGTCTGTATTGTAATTGATCATTTTGCAAAGGTTTTTTGAGTCCTGTGACTGTATGAAGATTTTAAAAGCACTCAGGAATAGGAAATTGTGTCATTTTTACTTTACTAACAATATATTTCATTGACTTGTTTATACAACAAATACTATGCAGTGTTATTTTAAATGTGATTATTCAGTTACTGTGTAGCTGAATACAGTAAGACTCCTCAGCAAGCAATAAAAGGTGAGTATATTCTTTATTGAAATTTTCTTTGCTTGCAGATTGTTTATTATATTTTATGGAAAGCCACTGCAGAATAACCCTAATCAATCTAAAATGATGAATTCTTTCCAAATAGATATTCAAGGTAAAACTGTATTCATATCGCAATATACAGCTGAAGTCAGAATTATTAGCCCCACTTTGATTTTTTTCTTTTTTTAATATTTCCCAAATTATGTTTAACAGAGCAAGGAAATTTTCACAGTATGTCTGATAATGTTTTTTCTTCTGGGGAAAGTTTTATTTGTTTTATTTCGGCTAGAATAAAAGCAGTTTTTAATTTTTAAAAGACCATTTTAAGGTCAAAATTATTAGCCCCTTTAAGCTATTTTTCCCCCGATACTCTACAGAGCAAAATATCGTTATACAATAACTTGCCTAATTACCCTATCCTGCCTACGTAACCTAGCAGAAATTGGGGAAAAAATAAACAGGGGGCCTAATAATTCAGGGGGGCTAATAATTCCGTCTTCAACAGTATATCGCAGAATAAAAAAATATTGTTAGATTTTTCCAATATTTTCCAATATCCAGTCCTACCTTGGTCTTTCTTCCAACAACTTTTAACCATCGAAAGTTCGAAAAAATGTGATGTTTATTAACATTTCTAATAGTTTTAAGTTATATATATATTGTCTGGGTTGGTGTTGTATAATATGCTACAAAATCTTGTAATAAACTGCCAGTACATTTTCTGTTATTTTAAAGACTTATTTCTCTATAAATTATTTATTAAAAATTATATTATCTCAAAGCTACTAAAATAAAAGTCAATAAAAGTCACTTTGTTAAACTGTAGAGTTGAATTTTCAACATCAAAAGTCGACAGAGCAGAGATCAAGACCCCATAATGCAATTTACAATTGTGAATAAAAGAAAGACACACAAATACAGAAGCGTTAATGAACAGATTTGTCTTACGGTGTAGTTCTTTAGATGATTGAAAATGAGTCTCTCACCTGCTTGATTGGTGGTGATATTGACAGTGGTGTACTGTGGGCTGGACGGGCTCTTGGGGGACACGCCGTTCACAGCCTGAATCTCAAAGCTGTAATGTGTGTGTGCCTGCAGATTCCTCACTGCCGCCTGCCTCTCTGCCAGACCCAGGCGACGCGGCGAGACCTCCACATTGTCATCGCAGCGCGCACAAGAGCCACCATCGTGAAGACACTTTTTACACACCACGTTATACACCACGTCCCCCCGACCGCCCGAATCCCGAGGCTCGGACCACTCGAGGGACACCGAAGTCTCGTTGACACTGGAGATCACGTTTAATGGAGCTGAGGGAACAGCTAAGGAGAAAATTGATTTTTAGGCAGTGAAAAAAAAAAAATGGTGAGCTAAATTAAATGGCTCTGTTCCAGTTCAAAATATTACTTCTGTCATTTTATGGGATAAATTAGGTAGATGTTACTCTTTAAAGTAATTAAACACAATTTAACATTTTTTTACTGTTTGGAAGTATGATTGAATAAATCACATACACATTTAATTTAAAATCCCTGATTTCTAAAATAAATAAATAAATAAATAAATAAATAAATAAATAAATAAATAAATAAAAGTAAAATAAATAAATAAATAAATAAATAAATAAATAAATAAATAAATAAATAAAAGTAATTAAATTAAGGAAAGGGAAATTCTTTCCGTCACTGAATTAAAAATAAAAAAGGTTACTGTGACTTTTTACCTCAGAATTTGAATTGTTTTCTCATAATTGCGAGTTAATATTATGCAATTCTGATTTACTTTGTGATTATCAGAATATATATATATACATATATATATATATATATATATATATATATATATATATATATATATATATATATATATATATATATATATATATATATATATCACAAATTGAGAACCATTTAGGGCCAATCCTAATTCTACCTCTTAGCCCTTCCCCTTACCCCTACCACTCGTTTTGCGCGTTCACGTCAAGCAAAGACCCACATGGAATCTGCCCGCGCAAAATTCTGCAGAAATCTGCGGAATTTCTGCAGATTTTTAGCCCATCCTTAATTCTGTTTATTTACTTGAGTAAATGTGTAAATCTGAATTTATTCAGTTTTTATTCAGTAATTGATTACTTTTTATTTCATATATTAAGGTTTTAGTTATGATACTCCGCTGGATACTCCCAAAATAATTCAGCAGAAATCCGCAGATTTTTACCAAAATTCTCCGCAGAAATAGCAAAAAACGTCCGCAGATTCCGTTTGGCTTCAGCTTGAAGGCGTAGGGCTAAAGGAAAAGGGGTGAATAGCCTTTCGAACAAAGATTTTTCAGGACCACACTCGAAACCAAGGGGTAAGAAAATTTCCCAGAATACACCAGCCACAACGGCAGTATTTTTTTGTTATTATTACAAATTTTTACAACAAACAAGCACATGTTTTAATATATTCATAACCGCGTTTGTGTTTTACCGTCATGCTTTAAAAACCCCTGCAAAAAAAAAAAAAAAAAAACGCTAATAATAACTCCTGTACAGCAGTGCCAACACATACTGACACTCAATGACACTTGAATACCCTGTCAGAATAGTCTAGTGGCTGGGAATGAGCTTTTTACAGTGTCTGCTACAATGTTAGTGTTGTTTTCATGTGTTTACATAGATGAATATGGCCACTGTGTAAATGTGCAGTAACGTTATAGCTACGATCTTAATGCCACAATAGATCATTATGATAACGATATATATCATCGTTATAATATATGCCTTCAGTGATATCTTGAAGATAAATACCAAAAACTAAAGCAACAGGAATAACTACAGCAGTCACGATTGCCTGATCTCATATGAAGCAGGAGATCAGGATGACATATGATGACGAGTGCAGGTGATGTAGTGCTGTCCCATTTCATTTCACTTGGTTTTAAAGGCCAGGGGAAAAAATAGAATTGGGATTGGGCTTTAATATCCCTCAAAACACTGAAAACATAATAACAAGTTTGATTAATAAATTAGATGTAATTAAATTAAATCTATAAATTTGGTTCACTGAGACATATTACCAAACATAATCGAAAAACTTGACCCCACTGATCGTCAATGTATAATTTGCACCCTGGTATTATTCCCTTCTGATGTTAGGAATAATTTAGAGTTATGGTTGGGTTTAGCAGTAGGAAATAGGTATGGATTACATTTTCGAACAAAAATGATGTTCCAGGATTAACATAGATGTTAATCCAGGATCGCATCGAACTTGGTAAAATCATGACGTGCTCAAGTTGAAACCCCTTTTTTGATTTGTTTTTAAAGAGTGTACATTTGTCTTGAAGCAATGCGTTCTCCTAATATATTCCACAGTGCATGTTTAGTCAGGAATAAAAAGTACCTCTTTTTAGGTTGTTAGACAGTAATCCAACTCTTATTTCCAAACGAGGAGGTTTTAAAGTCAAAGTCAGTGGTTAAATTATCTAATTATTCCTGCGTATTTGTTCCAAAAAAGGTCTTACTGGGATTTCTAATGCACCCCATAGTTAAGTCGTGAGGGTCAGAAATAACCAATGAATCTTGCTCAGCGAATTGAGGCGATGTGAGCTAATTAAATCCAGAGACTGGATTTTCATCGCACAACTGCCTAAGGAACTGCTTGGGTTATAATTACTGTAAAAGAAAACAATCCCCCTTTTTTGAATACCTTTTTAAATACTCAAATAACATTAAAGTTTCTTGAAAACCTGCAAATGAGAGGCTTTTGCAACCCATTGCATCAATGTGTAAACTCGTGTGATATTTCCAATTAAATCCATGTGTCAAGATTGAGCAGCGCCGAAGCTAACCAGTCTTAATTGCATGCTTTATGAAGCGGTTGGTTTTACGTTGCGATCGTGACCTTTTTAGCAACACGCTTTTCCGTGTCATTAGTTGCCACGTTAATCAGGTTGAATGCACAGAACAGACCTTTTCAACATATAATTCACTTAAAAAGGTGCCACTGATGATCATCACTTACTAGTGCAGGCCGTGTCAGGGAGGTCGCTGTCAGCGCGGTAGTAGCCACTTTGACAAGGGCACACGCTGGATGCCCTAGAGCTGGCTCGGCTGTTGGAAGGGCACGGCATACAAGAACCCTCACCCTGTTTGGACTTAAAGGTCCCTGGAGTGCACGCTAAAAGCCAACAAAGGGAAAAAAAATGGAGTGTTACAGTTACATTAAGGCAATTTTTTTTTATTAAATGATAACACTTTAAAATACATGAATGTTAATGTATTTACTATAGGTGGGCATAAATTAATTTTTTAATCTGGATTAATCTCACTGTAATCTTAAAATTAATCTGGATTAATCTAGATTAAAATGGCTCATTTGAATTCTGCTGAAGGCATTCAGAATATGTGTGCTGCCCAAATAATGACTAAAAGTCAGTCTTTGAGAACGGGTTTCTCAAGCCAGGTGGCGCATTAGACCAGGGGCCCATCTCCTGTTTCCAAAATGCATCACAAACAGCTTGAGAAACTGATAATCGGTGATGAAAATAAATGATGTTCAATAAGATGGACTTGTGTTTACTAACTGTTTATTCAGTTAAACATGAATTTTGAACTGTATAAGCTTAAAACTGCGATTTTTGATTACTTAAAGGCGAAAGAAATTAATTAAGACCTGTGGAGTATGCTTAAATTAGTGGCATTATTGAAGTAAACACCGCAATCAAACTATTAACGTCATGTAAGACTTTTCGCCATATTTTCCTGTCACTAAAGGACCGCATACAGTTAGAGCGTTGTAAATACTCACGCTCGCCTCCCTTGCCATAGTAAGCATATGATATAAATAACGTCAGTACGCAATAACCGGTAATGATTATTACTGAACCAATACTGAATTGTCAGCGTCTGCATCGCGGTGCACCGAAGAAACAATTCATTTTGACATCCCTGGTAGAATGGCCATAAATGAGGTCGGTGTCGTGATCTTGTTCCTTTCGAGTGCACATGCACATTAATTCGGAAAATCGGACAAAATGCAGATTATGTTTGATTCGAATGTTTAGAAACGAAACTTATGAGACTGTTGTTGTTTAATTGTGTTGGTGATTCCAAATATGTAATTGTCAGCTTAGCAAACAGTTTTGGAGAATTTGATGTTTAACCATACAGACAGAATACCCGAAAATGCTGCCAGAAAGGCGTTTTAAAGATGGCCGCCGAACATTGCTATTTAATCAACATCAAATCAGGCCTTTATTTGTCACATACACTTTTGTATAGTAAAATTGAACCCCCCGACCATACACAAACATCACAATTTTCAGGGGAGACAGGTCATAGGAGGTAGCATTTAGAAGGGAAGTAAAATACATCTGGACAGTTAGGCAAAAAAAAAAAACAGCTTGCCCTTGATTAGGGCAAAGTGAGAACAGGGAGAAAAACAGCCCAATCTTAGCATAAGCACACCGGCAAGACACAACATTGACACAGGGGATGGGAACAGGGGATATGGAAAACAATCCGATGAGTGCAGGAAGCCAACCAGTCCAGCAGCCATGGAGGCGCAAGTCACAGTCCCGCCCACACCCCTCGTAAAATTACAAAACACAAAAGAGCTATGATTATTTCTACATAGAACTACCAAAATGACCGCATGCATTTCAACTGTCTGCTATCTTTCCCCGTGACTTTAAATATTTATACCTCTGTTGCCTAGCATTGTCCTGCAATCAAAAACATAACTTTCTGTTGTCAAAAGCATAACTTTACTTCAGATTTGTTTTTCAAAACAGCATGTTCAGGGCTTGGAATAAGCTTTCTCTGCTTGAGAAAGTGAAACTAACTGTGAGTTGAGGACATTCACCTGTGTTCTAACATAGCCTAGCTATACATTTATGGGCTGCATTACCAAGAAAATTATAGTTTTACCGTGATGGCTTAATTAAATATGATGAAAGCTTAATATTAATATCTTAATAGAAGCGTTGAATAAAAATAAGACGAGACAATATGACATCTTATATGAGAACGCACTATGGTAATTCCAGTAGTTACAGAACTGTGGCATTAGCAGTGTGAAGTAATGAAGGGAAGAGTCGAGAATAGTTCTTACTTATATTATGCCTCAATAGTTTCATTAGAGTTAAACTTTTGGTCCCACTTTATATTAAGTGTCCTTAACTACTATGTACTTATATCAAAAATAAATATATGTACTTACTGTGTACATAAAGTATTTGAGAACACTTGTGGTGCTCTTGAGTTGGGATAGGGGTTGGGTTAGGGACAGGTTTGGTGGTATGGGTAGGTTTAAGGGTGGGTTAAGGTGTAGGGAATGGTCAGCAGTGTATTTACAAATGTAAATACAGAAGTATATACATACAGGTATTTAATCAAGCATAAGTACACAATAAATACATGTATTTACACAATCAGTACATTGTAACAAACTATTAAATCCAAACTATTAATGTCATATTAGTTAAGGCAACTTAATATAAACTGGGACCAAACTTTTAAATGAATAAAATCACTGAAAGTATAAAATTAGACAAAGTTGGTTTCAAATCACCCCGTCGAGGCCAGACTGTGCTATAATGACGCACTCCAGTCAGTCAGTCTCTTTTGGAAGAAAATGGCTGATGTAACAGTCTGGCTGAGGAATCTGCTGCTTGCACAAAGCTCTGCTTTTCCTGTAAACAACAACCCACCACACCCGTTCCCCCTCACAAAACACTGCAGCTAATGGGGGCCGCACGGAGACATGTGTCCTGCTTGTGACACCGCAGGTGAATTATAGCAAAAACAGAAGAAAAAAAAGATGGTCTTCAGTATTCCTCCCATGACACATATCACTTCACGGCTAGCGTAATAAGACAGTGGAAAATCCAAGCAAGTGGCCTCTGCTCTCAATCTTAACACGCGTGGCATTACGTATTCAGAGCGAGGATAAAATGAAAAGAGCTCTGACAGAAAAAGAGAGAGACAGAGAAAGAACATGCCCAACCTGACAGATAAATGTTAACTGGGCTTGGCTGTTTCCCTTCACTGTGTGTGTGTGTGTGGATTAAAGCTGGAAGGTGATAAAGGAAATTAGACGCACTCTCCATTGGCCACGGTGCATCTCACGGCTGTATAGCGCGCAGCCCGGGAGAGTCGTTTATCAGTCCTTTAAGGCAAGCTCTTAACCTTGAACAACCAGATGGAAACAAATGAGCCGCCACATACTGGCAATCTCAAAGGAAGTTCCCCTCTTGTCCACCAGTTCCTACAGTCCAGGAGGCCCCGTCCAATTCACATTTTATTACTCAGGGCCCACCTCATCATTCGTTCACACTCCCCCTCTCTCTCTGTAGTCTATCTTTTAATTTTGCCCATTACTCTCCCGGACTCGCATTTGAGAATTGGTCTGGCCTTCTGCAGAAGCATCCGTCTCTGGTCTATCGCTCTGTTAGGACCCTATCAGATGTGTCAGTGGAAGCTGTGGGCTGCCGCTGTTGGCAGCTTTGTTCTCTGACACCACTGCAGTCCTCCACCCATTACTGAGACTCTCTCTCTCTCTCTCTTTCTTTCTCTCTCTTTCCTCTTGTGCTGAGCCCAGATAAGGTCTGCGGGGAGACTGTGGATCAGTACAAGCGCATTGTTTCTCTCTGTTCCGGACTCCAGATTTTTGGACTGGCAGGCCGTGCTAGCCTGTCGAGCTCTTAAAATTCTGGCCTTTTCAAATTCGACCTAAAAATCCTATTAGCAGTTCTGGCCCTTCAACCCTCGGAATTTAAAGCGAAAGCTAATTATATGAATGGTCTTATAACACTGCTCGCGTCAAACCCGTATGACTTCTTTCTTGTCTGGAATACAAATGCTGCAGAATGTCCTGGCTAGCGTGCGTGTTTAATAAAATGAATTGGGCTGTGGAGGTCCAAAACCACAAAACATCGGCATAAAAGTTTCCTTAAAGCAATCGATGTATGTACTTTCAAATGGATGCTGATTTAGTGTTATTAAATTGGAAAGAAGTCAATTATATTTTATTAAACTTTTGGTTTAATAAAAGGGATAGTTTACCTAAAAATAAACATTATTTACTCAGCCCTTTACTTGTTCCAAACCATGTTTTCTGATCTGTTGAGCACAAAAGAATGTAGGAATTCTGTATCCATTGACATCTATAGTAGCAAAAACAAATACAATGGAAGTAAACGGTTACAGGTTTCCAACATTTTCAAAGTATCTTCTTCTGTGTTCAGGAGAACAGAAAAAAAAAAAAAAAAAACTGGTTGGGAAATCAAGAGTAAATCATGACAAACCTTTAATTTTGGGTGAAAGATCTTTTTAAGAAGGGATGTTGTGTTTATAAAATTAGCTGTATTACCATACAGTATACACTCACCGGCCACTTTATTAGGTACAACCGTCCAACTGCTAGCTAACGCAAATTTCTAATCAGTCAATCACATGGTAGCAACTCAATGCATTAAGGCATGTAGACACGGTAAGGACCATTCAAACCAAGTGTGGTTGTTGGTGCTAGACGGGCTGGTCTAAGGGTTTCAGAAACTGCTGATCTAGTGGGATTTTGACACGCGTCCATCTCTAGGATTTACAGAGAATGTTATGAAAAAATGAAAATATCCAGTGAGCGGCAGTTTTGTGGGCGCAAATGTCTTGACCATTCCACAGGTCAGAGGAGAATGGCCAGACTGGTTTAAAGCTGATAGAAGGACAACTCAATTAACTACTCAATTAATTAATTGATAGAAGGGTAATTCAAATAACCACTCATTACAACCAATATAGGCAGAAGAATATCTCTAAACGCAAACACGTCCATCCTTGAGGCAGATGCAGCAGAAGACCACACCGGGTGCTACTCCTGTCAGCTAAGAACAGGAAACTGAGGCACAGGCTCACCAAAATTGGACAATAGAAGATTAGGAAAAAGTTGCCTGCACACTTTGGGCACACGTTGGGCCCATTAGAACCAACTGAGCATCATGTCAGCGCCACAGCCTACCTGAGTATTGTTGCTGACCATGTCCATCCCCTTATGACCACAGTGTAATCATCGTCCGATGGTTACCTCCGGCAGGATAACATGACATGTCATAAAGCGTGAATGATCTCAGACTAGTTTTTAGAACATGACAATGAGTTCACTGTAAATGGCCTTTACAGTCACCAGATCTCAATTCAATAAAGCATCATTGTGGAACGGGAGATTCGCATCATGGATATGAGGCCGACAAATCTGCAGCAAATGTGTGATGCTATCCTGTCAATATAAACCAAAATCTCTGAAGAATATTTCCTGTACCTTGTTGAATCAATGCCACGAAGGATTCAGGCAGCTCTGAAGGCAAAATGACTCCAACCAGGTGCTACTAAGGTGTACGTAATAAAGTGGCCGGTGAGTGTTTACATTTATTAGAGGTGTAATAATACATTCATGTCCCTATTAAATGCAATTTCACTTTACTGAACTCACAACACAATACTATCACAACATTTTAAGCCAAGCTACAGTACATATAAGACTTAAAAATTGTAAAAAATGTCACGTTGATTAAAAATATTGTTACTGAAACTCTGTAAAACTCACTGTATTTCTCACAAACAAGCCACACACACCCACACACACAGAGAATTATTCATATATCTCAGTGGGGGCTCTCATAGACATGATGTTTCTACTGTACAGACTGTGCATTCTATCCCCCATGTATTCTAACTAAAATATTTCAATTCTGTATAATTTACAAGCATGTTTACGCACGGGAAACCTCAATTTAGGTCCCCATAGTGACATAATCCCAATTAGTTTGTGTGCAATCAGGTTTAAGTCCTCAGCAGGATATAATAACAAGTACATACACACATACAAGCACACGCACAGACTTTCTCATTTCTCTCTGTCTCGTCTCTCCAAATACTAATGTTCTTCATGATAGGCACAGACCATCTTAGACACTTTGAAAAGTAATACTACAGAAAGGAAATGCAATACGGTGATTTAAATGATCTTTGTGCCTTTCACTTTGAGGCGCAGATGCTCTCGAGATGATCAATGCAGTCAATCACAGTTCTAATCAAAAAGCGTGTCAGAATGACTTTTAAGGGAGTGAGAGTTCATCCGAAATCATCAAATGCTGTCTCCATTTACTCATGCTAATGTTGTCCTCACAAGACATGAACACATTTAGACATCATTGTTTACTACGGAAAAGTACATCATGATAAAATGATATTTTTTTTAATGGATTATGGCTATAAACGAGTTAAAGTGCAACATGGGGTAAACCAACTCTATATCGCAAACTGTATCATACTGCAGCGGTTCCCAACACGGGGGTCCCGGCCCACAAGGGGGCCTCAGGAGCTTTGTGGGGAGTCGCGTCATTCTTAAAAATTTCTTAGCAGTGGACAATTAGGAGAATGATCATGTTGCCTTAGTTCATTTTATCCCCTAGCTAAGTAGTCCTCAACCATCGGTCTGTGGATCAATTGGGGCTGCACAAGAAATCATTAATTATTTCCGTTTTATTATTATTTGAGTCTGAACTATCTTTTATTTTGAAAAGTCTTTTATTTTGAAAAATTACCATGTTTTCTCGCTTACATCTCGGTCACTTTAGCACCCAAAAGCAGCAAAATGAGTGGGAAACAAACATCTTTGGAAAGCTTCTTTGCCAAGGGAAAAAGGCCAAGTGATTTCCCAGAGATGGGTTGCGGCCGGAAGGGCATCCGCTGTGTAAAAACGTGCTGGATAAGTTGGCGGTTCATTCCGCTGTGGCGACCCCGGATTAATAAATGGTCTAAGCTGACAAGAAAATGAACGAATGAATGAAAAGGCCAAGTGAAAGAACTGCCAAGGAATGCATCACAAATGATGGCGGTCTTTTAGGGGCCGTTTGCATATCGCGTATTTCTAGAGTTTGCACAAGTTTGTTGTTTCCAACGGAGATGCATGGTTTGCGCGCACAAGCGGGGTGAAGCCATCGCACCAATGAACCCCGAGCCGCGAACGCACCGCAAGTCATCTGACAAGAATTGACCGATCAGCTTCAACTTGTATGGAATATTCACATTTTGGTAATATTAGTTTTCTCAGACAAACACAGAACACACCAACACTACAGTGCTTTGTACTTTAATCCATAAATAAAACTTGTATCAGAGCGACAGCAATGCTTTTTCAGCTTGTCATCCTCTGAGAAAACAGTTAATGGTCGCCAAGCAACCTAAGAAACACCGAAACACCCCCCGTCCATGGTAAAATTGTCAAGCATTGACCGCTCCGCAGTTATAAACAGGTTGAGGACCACTGCCCTAGCTGACGAAAAATGGACAAATTTGTAATGCGTTCTCCACAAAAAAAGACTCACTGATTTGCAAAAGACTCACTGATTTGCCTGGCAGCAGTCCTCACACTATTTGATGGAGCATAACAAATAACACGCAAGTATTAAATTGTAATGGCCTACATAGTTTTTTCCAGTGTGAACACTGATATTTTTGTTATTGAATTTCAAATAGGGCCAATTTAAAGGCCAAAGGCTTATGCTTTTCAGTAACAAATGGCCTGCTGATGTTTTGCTTTTATATTTTACATTAGGCTATTATTTGTGCATAAACATCTAGATATAGTAATAAACATATCATTTGTTTGAAAACAACATTTTTTGTCATCATGGCTCCGTTCTTCGTACGTGGATTACTCAGTTAGCTGGATTTGGATATTGACGATTTGACACGATTCAGGATCGTTTCGTTCTTCAAAGCTGATCCGAGAGTTGTTGTCATAGCAACAGTTCTGCTAGGTCAAACCTGATCGGGAGCAGGTTCAATTCATATAAACAGGATTAGATCGGCTCAGTTCAAGCAAAGATAATACAGAAAGTACGTTCCGAATTCTGATATTTTCTTACAGTAGTAGTTATATACACTTGGGAAAATGGTACACTTTTTTTAACTATATATATAAAGTTATAGTTATTAATAAAACAAATTAAGTTATACATATTAATAAAACGTATGCAATCTGCACCCTCGAAATGAAAGTACAAAGACTCACCTGGTGGTGCAAAGAGAAAACTTATTTATATGAACTTTTTAGATCGCTTTAGTACAAATTGTGTATAATAGAAATGCACAATATGTCACTTTTTTTTTAAAGCAATAATACATTTATGCAGTCATGAACATGTTTTGATAGTTAATATGCCAGTGTTTTGATGCTTCACAAAAGTTCCAGACGCCTTTACCAATATTAAAATGCTTTTGTAAACATCCAGTTATTCTTTACACCGATTAAAAAAACGGCTACTATAATAAAGAAAATCTTTTCTAAATGTGGAACTAAATACATTGATTTGCATTGAAATACATGATGAATACACTTGACACATGAAAGTGTAAAGCCTGCAGCTCACAACAAATGTGGAAGGTTATCGCGTGTCATATTTAACAAACCGTTTACTGCTAATTTGATGTAATTTTGCTCACATGGATAATTGAATATTAATCAGATGATGTCATTACGCAGCTGTGCCGTCAGCCAATCGCTGCATTACTGATCATGATTTCGAGGATCGATAGATCTGTCCTTCACAACACACACAGCGATCTCAGATCAGTTTATCCAGACATTCTAATCTGATTCGCGAACTTGTTTGAAGAACCAAATTAGCGAGAGATCAGTTATCAAGATTAAAAGATCCAGGATCTGCCAAATAATCTTAGATCATTTAAGCGAGGTACGAAGAACGGACCCCATTACTGCAAACTTTTATGAGCGGTAATATTATTAAATGTGGAGGGGGCCTCACAACATTTTAAAAGGGAGTCACAGGCAAAAAAAGGTTGGGAACCACTGTCATACTATATTTTCTCGATATACAAATATAATGATCTAACACCCCTAAAATTACAATAAACCTTTACAAATTTACATCACTTATAATACACTAAATAAAATATATATTTTGGGCCAAATGTTGAATAGTTAAAAGCAAAATTATTATGTTCCCGATTTCACAATTTTCAAACATTTAGTTTACCAGAGCAAATATATTTTTCACAGTGTTTCCTAGACTATTATTTCTTTTAGTTTGACTGGAATAAAAAGAAATATAAATAATTGTTAAGATTAATATTATTTTTACCCTTAAGAAATAATATTTTCAATTAGCAACAGGATAAACCACTGTGGTCTATCAATATGCCTAGTTAACCTAGTAAAGCCTATAAATGGCACTTTAAGCTAAATACTAGTATCTTTCAAAATAAGTAAAATGTAATGTACACTACCTGACAAAAGTCTTGTTGTTGATCCCAGTTGTAAGAGCAACAAATAATAACTTGACTTCTAGTTGATCATTTGGAAAAGTGGCAGAAGGTAGATTTATCTGATGAGTCATCTGTTGAGCTGCATCCCAATCATCACAAATACTGCAGAAGACCAATTGGAACCCTCATGGACCCAAGATTCTCACAGAAATCAGTCAAGTTTGGTGAAGGAAAAACCATGGTTTGGGGTTACATTTAGCATGGGGGTGTGCGAGAGATCCAGAGTGGATGGCAACATCAACAGCCTGAGGTATCAAGACATTTGTGCTGCCCGTTATATTACAAACCAGAGGAGAGGGCAAATTCTTCAGCAGGATAGCGCTCCTTCTCACACTTAACGCCTGTTTCACACCGCAAGCGTCAGCGGCGCGTGAGCAGAGCGTGAGCAGCGCGTATGTCAAGCAGTAGCAGCACGCAGGCGTTTGCCTTTCACACCAGCTGCGTCTGCAGAGCGCAGCTCTTCGGCAGCTGCTGCAGAGATCAACCTATCTCTGTCTATTCTATCTAGTTACCCATGTCTCTCTATATACAAATACACTTTTTAAACTTTTCATCTGCACCAAAGCCCCTCCTATGCTGTTTCTTTAACCTGCAAATGTTTATTTTACAAAATTTATACATCAAATAGTATGCTTCTCAAGCTAACTTATATGAGAAGTGTCTACAGTCAGAGGACAATCGCCTGTGATATCATGTCATTTGTTTTTTGATTGTCAGGTTGCTGTAGACCTAGTTATAGTCATATTTATACAATATAGTTATAATGATATTTATACATGATCAAACTAGTGTTACTTTCTCCGCTTCAGTGATGTCCAGCGGCAGAATTACAGCTCGTTAATTCATGCTCGTGCAGAGGATGAGACGGACAAAAGTAACCAATGCATGCCATTCTTTTACTTATTTTCGTGTTGTCAGGTTCACAGTGCAAACAGCTCCCGGTAGGAATAACTCGAGTAACAATAAAACAAAGCCAATTAAAACTTTCTTGCACTGCTCAGCTGCACAGAACACAGCGAGCTCACACAATCCAGTATGCGTGTCGAACTACACTACCCACAATACACTTCGCTATGGACTACAAATCCCGTAAATATTCTATTTCCCCTCTCCTACAACACTAGTGTGCAACTTAAGCAAACTGATACTAAAATTGTTTTACATTTGGTTTTGTAGTTCGGGCCTAAATAAATGTTTGTTGCTGTTTTTAATCGTTTTAAGTTCATTTGAATGACTATATATAAACCATTTGACATTATTAACGCATTTATTGGGTAAAATTGCTACTTTTTACTGTCATTCAATGTGTTTTGGTCATTATCAATGCACTGTCACTTTAATTGAGCGTGAGCAGCGCGTCAAAAATAGACCCAGCGCCGAAACTATCGCTGCACTGCTGCTTCGGCGACGCTCTGACGCGCTGCTGCTGCGTGCGGTATGAAAGCTCTAATCTGTTAACATGGACGCCGAAAACACACGCGCTGCTCACCCTCTGCTCACGCGCCGCTGACGCTTGCAGTGTGAAACAGGCGTAAGCCTCCACATTAAAATTCCTGAAAGCAAAGAAGGTCAAGGTGCTCCAGGATTGGCCAGCTCAGTCACCAGACATGAACATTATTTAGCTTGTCTGGGGTACAATGAAGGAGGAGGCATTGACGATGAATCCAAAGGACCTTGATGAACTCTGGGAGTCCTGCAAGAACGCTTTCTTTGCCATTCCAGTTGACTTTATTAATAAGTTATCTGAGTCATTGCAGAGATGTATGGATGCAGTCCTCCAAGCTCATGGGAGTCATACACAATATTAATTCTGTTTCCACCGCGCATGACTTTATATTCTATACTGGACATTATTTCTGTTAAGTGACAAGACTTTTGTCTAAGAAAGTCAGACCTTATGTCCTAATTAAATAATCCAAAATCAAGGCATGATCATATTTTATTTTGGTCAAATAAGCGTAATCTAGAGGCCTTTGCCTTTCATATTTGCCACTTCTGATACCAAATGATCAACTAGAAGTCAAGTTATTGTTAGTTGTTCCTAAAACTTGGATAGGCCACAAGACTTTTGTCAGGTAGTGTACTGTCATCATGACAAAGAACACAAATAATTTGATGTTATTATGTGAACTTATTTAAATGTGTTGAAAAAAATCTCTGTTAAACAGCACTTGGGAAATATTTGAAACGGAACAAGGAGTGCTAATATTTTGCCTTTTAAAATATGTATGTTTAATATAAAAAATTCAAGCAGTATTAAAGCCATTAAATTTACTGTATTTTGATGAATTATTTTAGATGTTAAGAAAATCCTAACAAGAAAAACAAAGTGCAATTAAAACCTTAAGGTAAAGTTTTATATTCGCACATTCGTTAAGTGACATGCTCCCTATATTTCACCATGGCACTTGGACTATTTGGTGTGAAATCACATGTAAGTATGACTTACAAAATAACATTAGGACTATTTATTTGACTATGAACAACGTTGCAGTGGCGCAATAGGTAGTGCTGTCGCCTCACAGCAAGAAGGTCGCTGGGTCGCTGGTTCGAACCTCAGCTCAGTTGGCGTTTCTGTGTGGAGTTTGCATGTTCTCCCTGCCTTCACGTGGGTTTCCTCCGGGTGCTCCGGTTTCCCCCCACAGTCCAAAGACATGCGGTACAGGTGAATTGGGTAGGCTAAATTGTCCGTAGTGTGTGAATGTGTGTGTGGATGTTTCCCAGAGATGGGTTGTGGCTAGAAGGGCATTCGCTGCATAAAAACTTGCTGGATAAGTTGGCGGTTCATTCTGCTGTGGCGACCCCAGATTAATAAAGGGACTAAGTCGACAAGAAAATGAATGAATGATATTATTAAGCAGAAAGTCTAAATGTGCGACTATAAAACCAACTTTACCTCAATGAAGACATTAGCACTCCCAAAGACTACATAAAACAAGCATAATAAACCCGCCCTGACCTGCACATAACCTTTGCATCACTTCCATACAGATTTTATAATCCATATTGTGGCATCTGCCAGCGAACACTCAAAAGCTTTAAACAGAATCCGCTTTGCTCAGATTTTAAGAAGCCAAACACTTACCCTGGCACTGAGTGTCCTTCTTGGCCGGCTCAAATCCCGGCATGCAGGTGCAGGCTCCCACTGGAACCATCCATTCGCCATCTCCGTTACAGTACAGCTTTAGAGGGACAGATTCCTCAGCGGCGTTTGGCACACAAGCTCCGGCAGCGATGACCAGAGAGGTAGCCTCGGCGCCAGTGGCCGTCTCTGGGAAGACAGCGAAGTTGGCAATGGAGGTGGAGCACTTTTTAAAGAAGACCCGGGCTGAGATCAGAGACATGCAGGCGCCCAGGTCCTGGAAGGCCAGGTAGAAACCAGCTTTGGAAAGAGGGCCGAAGCTCCGTACTTTGGTGTTGACGATTCCTGACTCCAGCAACGAGAAGCTTTCATCTGGGGCAATGGTGTCCACCTGAGATAATACAGAAAGTATGGATGCTCAAGAATATAAGACTGGGAACATTTTTCACTGTGGATGCACCTCATTTCTCATGACAAATTCTGTCATCATTTACTAGGTATGGGATGACAACTGCATCGGAAAAGACGTCAAACCTTTTCTGTTACGCTGTGTTTTTACAACTATTTAATGTAATTTTTAGGGCAATAATATTTCATGGTGTTACATTCAGTATGGGAGAGTGCGAGAGATCTGCAAAATGGATAGCGACATCAACAGCTTGAGGTATCAAGACATTTGTGCGGCTCATTACATTACAAGCCACAAAAGAGGGCAAATTCTTCAGCAGAATAGCGCTCATACTTCAGCCTCCATATCAAAGCAAAAAAGGTCAAGGTGCTGCAGTATTGGCCACCCCAGTTACCAGACATGAACATTATTGAGCATGTCTGGGGTAAGATGAAGGAGGATGCATTGAAGATGAACCCAAAGTTCATTCTGTTATACCGTGTGTTTACAACTATTAAATGTAGTTTTTTAGGGCAGCAGTACAGAAAAGGACCATCCACATCAAAACCAACTGGTCAGCTCACGATTTAGAAAACAAAATATAAAACAAATCACTTACAAACCAACATCCAAGACTGCTCTGAACCTGAACAGTCCAGTGGCTTACTTTATATCAAACGAAATGAAAGATATCCAAACATGCCTTTTCAAATTGTAAAGAAATCTGTGTTTACAAAACTAATGAAGATAGCAGAAGTCAATGATTTATTTGAATTATTTAGCCTTACACGTTCCAAAATATTTCTTAAAATTAAGAATATTGTGTTCAATGGGGAAAAAAGTTGTTAGTTTTCATTAGAATCATTGGTTATCATACCATCAGAATCTTAACCATTTACTCATGCAAGTCATTCAGAAATTTTGGACACATTAAAATAAAAAAAGTCTATCTATTAAAAAAATAAAAATAAAAAAAGATTATCTATTACTTGAAGATCATGCAGAAGTCACTTTCAAAGCAAAGTTTTATACTCTCAAGAGTGCCTGCTTCAAAATATATATAGATATAGAGATGGGCTCTTCTGAGTAGAACACAGTGCCCAGTGGACACCTTGATGTCAAAATGATATCAAGTTGTCATCAAAAAACATGTCAAAAACTACATTAAAAACCCATCAAAATGTCGACCGATGTGATGACAAAACCTTGAAGTCCATTTGACATCAACACATTGATGCCCTTTTGGCCATAAAAATAACTAAAACTATTATAAACAGGCACAGCGATTGGCAGCATACCAAACCAGCTGACTATCTGGTCCAACCACTGTCATTCTTCTATTAGACAAGGTACATGTAAACATGGCATACAGCTCAAGTAAGTACGCCATACCTGTCAACACTCCTGTCCTGGGAGTCTCCTGTATTTCAGTCCCATCTCCCATTTTGTTCTGTCTCCCGGAAAACTCCTAAAATTCCACTGCTACTCCCCTCTCTGTCCTCAGCTTTTTGGTATAGTCCCCGGATTACTGACCTTGGTAGTACTGACCAGGGATCCCAGTCTTCAGTTTGCCACCCCTTACCCCTTATATATTCCTGCCAAAACTCCCGTTTTTCCTGGGAGTCTCCCGTAATTTAGTCCCATCTCCCATTTTGTTCTGTCTCCCGGAAAACTCCTAAAAATCCACCCCTACTCCCCTCTCTGTCTTCAGCTTTTTGGTACAGTCCCCGGATTGCCAACCTTGGTAGTACTGACCAGGGATCCCAGACTTCAGTTTGCGACCCCTTACCCCTTATATATTCCTGCCAACACTCCTGTTTTTCCTGGGAGTCTCCCGTATTTCAGTCACAACTCCCGTTTTGTTCTGTCTCCCGAAAAACTCCTGAAATTTCACCCCTAATCCCCTATCTGTCCTCAGCTTTTTGGTACAGTCCCCGAATTGCCGACGTTGGTAGTACTGACCAGGGATCCCAGTCTTCAGTTTGCGACCCCTTACCCCTTATATATTCTCGCCAACACTCCCTTTTTTCCTAGGAGTCTCCAGTATTTCAGTCCCAACTCCTGTTTTGTTCTGTCTCCCGAAAAACTCCTGAAATTTCACCCCTACTCCCCTCTCTGTCCTCAGCTTTTTGGTACAGTACCCGGATTGCTGACCTTGGTAGCATAGATATATACACTAGATATTGCATAGGGACCCTGAGCATGCGTCAATAGCGCCGCCACATTGGTACAGTGCTCCCAGGACAAATGCCATTCAACCGCACTAGACAAGACAGTGTTATTACGTGAAGATGCTGGACTTTAGCGCTGTCTACGGGTGTACTAACAAGCAAACAAAGAAATCAAAGCACAAAGGCAGAACATTTCATAGGTAATATTACGTTTTTTTCTGGTTTTGTATGTTCTGAACTTTTGTGCTAATCAGGTAACGTTATTGATGATAACAGCCACTTACTGCATTCACCATAAGACAAAGAAGCTCCAACTCGCACTAAACACTCGGCTTATGCTAGTTTTGTTGAATAAAATCAGCAAACAATGCAAAAGAAATATAACAACGTGATACTGCGCTGCCAGAAACTTGTATTATTGTCGGATAACGTTAGTGAAAGAGTCGTACATAACGAGGGATTCATTCACAAACGAATCGCTCCCTCCGTCAGTATGAGCAGTGAAAGCAGGAGAGGAGGTGTGCTTCAGGACATGATTAAATCAAATTTAACAGGGAGGGTGAATAGTACATTTCTGTTCACACAAACACAAGCTTTTTGTCAGGAATGCCCGTGCGGTCACTGATCCATCAATGTAAAAAAGTGATGTAAAATTATAATTTTCGTAATTAGAAAAAAAAAAAAATTACATACTAACATCCAGGAAAACTCCCGATCATAGATATATGTGTATATGTGTATATCTCTGGCTTTGGATGGCCACAGTCCTCCACTGTACATTGGTCCCGCATTCATTTCAAAGGAGCGCTACCCTGTAGCAAGATGGCGGCGCTATTGACGCATTCCGTCCAATAGACAACAATAGGCCAGGCGACATCTAGTGTATATATCTATGACCTTGGAAGTACTGACCAGGGATCCCCCACCCGCCCCCCCTTCTCCCTGAAGTAAATGATGACAGGACTTCTTTCTTTAAAACCATACAGCCATTAAAGCAAAATATTGTAAAATTGTGCCATTAAGCAAAGTGATATAAGTTTCATAAGAGTATATAAAAGTAACATAAGAGTAAGTAGTCTAAAAGATGACATAATTTAAATTTTCCCTTTAAAAAATGCCTCCACTTAGCAAAGCATTTTAAAATTGTATCGTTATCCAAAGAGATATGTTTGTGACAACAAAAGAGTATGACAGAATTTTCCTTCTCTCTTTAAAATTAAACCTCCATTCAGCAAAACGTTGTAAAAATGTATCATTATGCAAAGTCTTAAACTAAAACAAGTGATTATTGTGGCTGACCTTTACATAAGGATTCTCCCTCCACGGTGGGCTGCTTGCCGTGGCCATGTCTCCGTCTGATTCATAGTAGAACAGATTAAAGGTCTCTTTACAGGAACCGGGGATGTTGGGAATACTGCCACAGTCCCGCACAGAGAACTTGAGCTCCACGTAGACTCGGAGGACTCCTCGACGGGGGATGAAGTCTGTACGGAGCCAGTTGTTCTGATTGGGCTCCAGCACGTTACAGACCTGGTAAGTCCTGATGGGGCTCAAGTGGTCATCATATCCGCTCACTTCCTCCCACTGAGAAGGACATAAAATACTGTCACTGATTGCGCGATCAACTTTCCCGGAATTAAATGTCCAATTGAAAAATGGCAGCAGATTCTATTAGACCTCTGGAATGGTGTAACGAGAGTGTGGTTTATCATAAGGTTCTACCGCAGCACTTCTTTCAGATAAAACTAGCACAAGTGAAGCCAAGTAAAACATGTGACCTTCATCACATTTAGTATATAGAAATCTTTCTTGTGTATAGTTTCAATTGAATGTGACATGGTGTAAGCAGGTGGAATGCAATAAAGCCAGACATAAAGTTTAAAGGGAATAGTTCACATTAAAAAATATAGAATAATTTATTTATGCACCCTTCGCTTGTTCAAAACCTATTTGAGTTTCTTTCCCCTGAAAAAAAAGAAAAATGCTGGTAACTTGCACACATTGACTACTATAGCATTTTTTTGTTCCTACTACTAAACCCAGTGAGTGCCAGCAACCAGCACTCTTCAAAACAGGGCTGCTCGATTTTGGGAAAAATCATAATCATTATCATTCATTTATTTTCTTTTTGACTAAGTCCTTTTATTAATCTGGGGTCAACACAGCGGTATGAACCGCCAACTTATCCAGCATATGTTTTATGCAGGGGATGCCCTTCCAGCTGCAACCCATCACTGGGAAACACCCATACACACTTATTCACACACATACACTATGGATAATTTAGCCTACCGAATTCACCTATAGCACATGTCTTTGGACAAGAGCACCCAGAGAAAACCCACGCAAACACTGGGAGAACATGCAAACTCCACACAGAAACGCCAACTGACTCAGCAGGGGCTCGAACCAGCGACCTTCTTGCTGTGAGGCGATTAAGCTACCCACTGCGCCACCTTGCTGCCATAACCATGATTATTTTAGTCATAGTTGTAGCCACGGTTATCTTAAGCAATTATCAGTGGGTTATATATGTAGAAAGTTTTGGAGAACAGATCTATAAACTATATGCAGTTGAAGTCAGAATTATTAGCCCCCTTTGAATTGTTTTTCTTTTAAAAATATTTTCCAAATGATGTTTAACAGAGCAAAAAAAAAACTTTCTCTTTCTCTTCTGGAGAAAGTCTTATTTGTTTCATTTCGGCTAGAATAAAAGAAGTTTTATATTTTTTTTTATGAACCACTTTAAGGTCAAAATTATTAGCCTTTTTTTAAGCTATATTTTTTTCGATAGTCTACAGAACAAACCATCGTTATATAATTACTTGCCTTTTACCCTAACCTATATATATATATATATATATATATATATATATATATATATATATATATATATATATATATATATATATACATACATACATACATACAACAGTTCTGTCTGGTTCTTGAATCTGATTGGCTAATAGCCGTGAGATATTTAGGTAATATCAGCATACATACAGCTTCTTTACCCATGTATAATGTATCACTCCGCTTGCAAAGAGTTCCAAGCAAGCTATTTAAAGATACAAAATTTCAAACCGTCTCAGCGAATCCGTTTAGCAAAACAGACATTGCAAATGATACATTTTTCGTGAACGTATCCTTCCATATTAGCTATGAAAGCCCATCAGATGAAGAAGAAGATGAAAAGCCGACATCAATGGAGCAAACTGCAAGAAGTGTAGCTGTTACATCAGCAGATTTGGACTATTTAGAAAAAAATCGGCATGACTACAACACTGTGCGGCAAACTGTACGGGCCGTAAATTGTTTAAAGACATGGTTGGCTGAAAAAGAGCTCAATATCAACCTCAAACATCTTGAGTTATGAAGTAACTCGGCACTTCTTCTTAGATCTAAAGTGTCGTTAGAATCTTTAAAAGATGCTTGCTCAGCTGTTTAACCCTTTCAGGCTCAAATTAAATTTTGGAAACAGGCAAAGTCTATGCTTTTAACTGTTGCAAATCAGCAACGCCTGCCTTGAGAGGGTTAACTGACAGCTTATGATTTGAATCCAACGCAGAAGAAAGTAGTTCCTCAATCAAAAGGGTTTTTGAGACTCTCCATGTTTGATTTTGTTTTTAAATACACAATTATGCCGTTAAACAGTTGTATAAACGCAATATCACACTCGTAGCAATGTGATATGGCTGTATATCGGCACTGGTGGGGGCACTAAGGCACTCAGCCGCAGATATACAGCCATATCGCACTGCTACTCATGTGATATTGCTCATATATATATATATATATATATTAGTGGTGGGCCGTTATCGGCGTTAACGTGTTGACTCTTATCGCGCAATAAAAAATATCGCCGTTAATCTATTGTCAAAGTTGGGTTGGGAGCTGGGTCTTCTTCTACGCAAGCTATGTTGACTTTTGCCTTGATATTATAGCGCGGATGTATACCTGACCGGTGAGCTGTCTGACAAAAAAGTGCCCTTCCTTGAATACCCATCAATGAATGAAACAAATACATTTTCAAGTGAAACTGAGCTTTGCAGTAGAACAAACGCGTACTGCTGGAGAGAGGATGGGATATGATGCAATAATCATTTAATCTTGATAGCTACGTTTTAAAATTATGAATGATGTTTTTTCATAATTGTCGGAGGTCAAAATCGAAACTGAATTTCAATTAACTGTACAGCCCTACTTCAAAATATCTCCTTATGTGGTCAGCAATTATATGAGAAACAATAAATTAGGTAATTGTCATTTTTGGGTGAGCTATCCCTTTAAAACTGCGGTTTTTCTTTTTTGTAAATAACACAACACACCATGTATTTTATGAGCCAGCACATCTTCCAAACCTTGTGTTTGTTTTATCCTGAATCACTGTAGAGAGTCTATAAAAGTGTTTATATTCTGAGTTTTTAAGATGTGTGGAGTCGATCCCTGCTGCGAAGTCGCCCGGTACCTGTGTGACTCATCATATCCATACCCACTGAGAACTACAATGTTCTTCTGCAAGAAACATGCCGTTTTATTTATTTATTAACTGCTAGACTGCCACTAGCTATACTGGTTGCCTGAAGTTTGTCCCAATCAGCTGTGGCCTTGACAGGACTGTCAATCGCTTGATTTTAATTTATGTAATGCTGCGCTAAGCAAGTCTCACCCACAGTGAAATTTAATCAGTGCACAATCTTTTTGAGTATTATTGTAAGGAACAATGAATAATGTTATTATTATTAATATTATTTTTGTTATTATTATTATTATTACTAACTGGGAGATTTAACCCTAAAAAACCTATTTGAGGGTCTTTCTTTTGTTGAACACAAAAGATGAAATTGTAAATGTTGGTAGCTGGAACCCATTGACTTCCATATTATTTGTTCCTTCTACTATGGAGCTCAATAAGTGTTCAATGAATGACCATCATTCTTCAAAATAGCTTCTTTGGTATTAAACTGAAAAAAAGAAATTATGGAAATTATTTTAAAGCATTGTGAGTTTCTTTATTTTGTTTAATACAAAATAAGATATTTTGAAGAATGTTGGTAGCTGGAACTCATTGACTTCCATAGTATTTTTCTTATCCTATTACGGAAGTCAATGAGTTCCAGCAATCAGCATTCTTCAAAATATCTTCTTTTGTGTTCAACACAGGAAAGGGACTCATAAAGGTTTAAAAACCACATGAGGGATAGTAAATGAGGTAAATTTCAGTTTTAGATGAATTATCTGTTTAATCAATTAATAAATACAAAAATAGAAGCGTTTCATACAATGACTATAGTGATTTTTAAATGACTAATATTATTAAATTAATTTTAATATTACCAAATTTAAATAACTAACATTAATATTTTGGGTCATAAAATGCTGTGTTGGAAAGAAAACATTGTACTACTACTACTATTATTATTATTATTAATATATTTTATATTGTTTCTTTGAAAACATTACAATAATAATAGCTTTTATGTAATAATTTAACCTTGAATAGAAGTAGAAACAGAAAAAAAATCATATTAGCCATATTAAGGCAAGATTCAAGCTGTAATGTCAATTATCTATTCAACCATGCCTTTTGTAATAACTAAATATTCTTGATTTTAAAATAAATATTAAAATGTATACACACACACAGACACGTATGTTCAAGGTTTTAGGAAAGCTTTTTTTTTGTAATGATACAAATTGAGTATTTGCATTTGCTGCTCATTTTTACATTACATTTCTGTCCCATTTTCAAGGTCAGAATGGACCAACAAATAGAGTCTGGAAATTCGTAATCAGACGAACCCTAAATATCGCTGATTGTTACTCCGATGACAGCTTTAAGTCGAGCCCCGAAGCAGCACTAAATGGAAGCAGGAATAATGAACGACTCAAATGCTCAATTAAATTCATGTCGGTGGTTAGGGTAAATAGAAATGCTTTCTCAAAGGTGACATTTGGGTTCCCTGAACTTCTCACAACACAATTAAGAGGCATCGCAGCGAGAGGTAGCATGTGTTTATCTCCAGGTGTGAAGGAACACATTACTTATGATGATGCATGGCTTTTGAGATGCCAGACATCGAGCACCAGCCTGCGGAATAGGGCTGAGCTGCTTAAGATTGTTTCCATGGCAACCCATCATTTCCATTGACTGACTTCGCATGCACATTCCAAAGACAAATCATAGTACGGGAGCAAGTGGATTTGGATGGTGTGTGTGTGAGGCTTAAGGTCAGAGTCGCTGGTTAATTTCTTCACCAGTCACATGTGTAAAATAAACTGCTGCTCTGAGTCTTGAGAGTCTTTCTACTTTTATTTGTCTTGCTCATTAAAGGGATAGTTCAGCCCGATTGCAGAAGGAAATGTACCTTTTTTTACATATTGTCAGAAATGTGGCTAATTCATACAAATAAACTCGTAAACGTACGTTTTTTAAAAGAAGGTGTGCCCCTAAACCCCACCCCTAAATTTACCTCTCATTGGGGGATCTCAAATTGTATACAATTTATGAATGAAGCCCAGTTTACACTAATACGTTTTAGTTTTAAAACTGTATTTTAGAACTGAAACGATTTACATCCACAATGGCGTTTTACCTAATGTTTCTAAAAAGATCTTCGTCCACACTATACTGCTGAAAACGTACCTTGTGACCACACACACACACACTCTGGCATGCACTGAAGCGTATGCGGACGTCTGATCTCCAGGCAGTCAGCAGGTGCTTTGAGCACACCTCCCCAGGTGAGAGCAGCGCACGTCGGACAGTTCATCAAGGATTTAGCGCTGGATGTTATCTCACTATAGCTGTTAAATGTGATATTTAATTAATCTGGTCTCTATCTAACGACTCTTCGGCCTTTTGAATTGAATACTTGTTCTTAGGTAACACATTTTGGCTGAGCGCAAAGATAAGTTAATATATTCATTTAACCACGTACATTAATTCTACACAACTGACTGTTTGCCTTAATTTCCTATATTGTATAAACTTCATGTACGTTATACTTTGGCCATTATTGATTATTAAACTCATATTCTTCAAAAGAGACAGGGTATGCTTCATATTTTCCGAAGAAAATGAATGGAGGTAGGTTACGTTATAGGTTTCATTTTGTTATGAATAAGCATACAGTGAAGATGACGGTCATACACATGTGTAGCTACATGATGTCTTAACATTTTTGGTGTTTGTTAAGTGGTTACAGTTCTTCTCAGTCGCTCTGATACATTTCTTAGATCAAAATTGAAAATTTCAAAACACTAAGTGCATTTCTAAAGACAGCACGTACAAATAGCTAAACACCATGGATTACCTGCAAAATCCAGTCTCTTGCTCAAAATCCTTTATTCATCTCAATAAATGTCAATGAGTGCCTCAGTCGGGCCCGTGCAGAGACTGTCCAAAGGGCGGGAGGGGTAGGGTTTGTTGTTGTTGTTGTTGTCGTGCGCGTACTCAAGAAAGGTGTTCTCGCGCTACTGAAGGGTGGTAGGGGGAGGGGGGTTCGTCGTGGGGGCACTTTTGATCATTTTGGAAGGGCACTTTCTATCCAAGACTAAAAAGGGCTTGTGCACTGCACAGGTTCAGCCCTATGTGTGCGCGTGCCTGGTCTCAGTGTCATCACAATCACATGTGCTTGGGCTCTAATTTAACTATCTAGGCGCAAAGTCCGAATCCACTTTTGCAATCTTATGGACGAAAAAACATGCTCTCCGCCGTGGCGCATGGTCTAACAGGGTTGAGCTTTTTCTCTTAATGAGTTATGGGTGTGTTTTGAGAATAAACCAATCAGGGTCTCATCCCCCATTCTCTTTAAGAGCCAGTTGCGACGCGGCATGGCGCCTTTGCTATTTACATGGTGGACTTTGTAAATGTAAAAACTCAGCGCTTCACTAGTGAGAAAACAGTTCAACAGACCATCTGCAATGAGAGGATAAAGAATGAGCCTCCTCCAATCGGCCTTTACTTTCACTTTCTCTCTTTCGTGGATAAGGAAACGTGTTGTACGCACAGACATTAGCCTACATTATAATTTTGTTTGTTAAGCGCAATGATTTGTTTCAAAACTATTTCTAAATTCAGTTCTAAATTCCATCAAACAAATAAATTAGCAATAATAACGAAGTGTGGTTAGTTATAACTAAACACACATGCTTTGCCACATATGGTCCAAAACCTGAAAGGTGGAAAAATCTCAGCTTGTTTTTAATAAAACAAATATAATTATGCACAAAATAAATAATACTAACAATAATAATATTATTATACAAAAGCAAGTTGTCATGAATAAACTTAAAAAAGCCCCCCGAGATGAAGAAGGCATGAAGGCAGTGGTTTTTATATTTATGTAGAAAGTTATAATTTTTGAAATATTTTAATCCTTTAATTCTTTTTTATTTGTAAAAATATTTGTATATTGATGTACATCCTGTGTGTTTTAAGCAATGTGTAAAAGCAAAGGGCACAACTAGCTCGCTCTGCGACGGACTCTATAGCACACTCTATTTTAGTTCCTCAAAATAGCAACACATCTTAATACATCTCTTTTCACGACCAGAACACCAATGAGTCCAGAAAGTGAAACTTGGATTTACTATTTTAACAACGTGGCACAAAACGGGAAAATTAAGGTTGCGCTGGTCTGAAAATAGCAACACATCGGGGCAATCACGTCTTGCCCCTTATTGCGCCAAGTGTATGATAGGGCTCAATATGTCAGTGAATTTAAGACATTTTAAGGCCTAAAAATTTAGGCTTTGAAATTTAAAACATTTTAGGACTTTTTAAAACCCAGTGGACACCCACTAAAAACCATAAAGCACTTTTCATTTATCTTTTATTGTTTTCATTTGTGCCTTATTTTTTGTATATTTTATGCAGATGCCCTCACCAACAAAATCATCCCAATCAATGTAAAATCAAGATTTTTTTTTCTGAAGAGAATTACTTGTGAATTATATTCAAATTGCAATATACACTTGTAGTCAAAATTATTAGCCTTCTTGTATAATTTTTTTCCACCCCAACATCTGTTTCTTGGAAAGATTTTCTCAACACATTTCTAAACATAAGTTTCAATAACTCATTTCTAATAACTTTTATCTTTGCCATGATGACAGTACACAATATTTGACTAGATATTTAGATTGTTTAAGATACTAGTATTCAGCTTAAAGTGACATTTAAAGGCTTAATTAAGTTAATTTATTTATTTACTTTATTTATTTATACTGTACAGGGACAATGTACAACATGACATTTTGTGCCAGAGTTAGCTATAAAGCTAATTTACATCTGTAGTCCCTGGGCAGGAAGTAACAAATTTAACAGTTATAACAAATACAATATACACTTACAGTACAATAAATACAATACATCATTTGTCAATAAAATGAAATCAAATCAGTGGCTGCATATTTGATTTTGTTTTAGCCAAATTTTAAGAACAGTTTTAAAATTATTAAAAGTGCTGCTCTCTCTGATATACACTGGTATTTTATTCCATCTTCTTTAATTAGGCAAGTTAGAGTAATTGTCCAAGTCATTGTATAACAATGGTTTGTTCTTTAGGCGATTCATTGCTATATGGTTTAAGGGGACTATTGATATTTACCTTAAATGTTTTTTTTTATTAAAAACTGCTTTAATTCTAAAAGAAAATAGTATTATTGGAAATACTGTGGGAAAGTGCCTTGCTCTGTTAAACATCATTTGGGAATTATTTTTAAAAATTATTTTTAAAAAATGGGATAATAGTTCTGACTTCAACTCAATGTACATTGCAGAAAAAGCAGAAAATCGTCAGTTTTTTCCCAATATCATGCATCCCTAGTGCTTGTGTTGATTAAAATGCTCTTTTTATTTGGACAGGAACAAAAAAATGCCCCAAAACTCACCCCGCTTTCAGGATAGGTGGTCCACGCCAGCTCTGTAGTAGCCCACCTGCTGTCCATAAGAGTCTCTGCAAAACAAGCAATCAATGAGGCTCAGTAAACAGCGAAAACCTCCCTTCCAAACACACAACAGAGCATCGTCGCGTTAAAAACCGTAATTTGCCCAGCGACATATCAAAGCACTTCACTCATTTGAATTCCCTGCATACTCTGAGCAAGGCCTAATCACTGTTTTCAGTCTGCACACTAATAACGCCATCCGCATTTATCTCGCCGCTCCAGCTCTGGCCTGTGGCTGATCTGAGAACAGATCCTGTTGCGTACCGCAGGGATGCTCGCAGGGCCGGTGACATTCTGCATCCCAGGCGCTCGCTGTTCTTTAAACACACTCCGATCAGTGGAGCAAAACTGTGTGAGCCGGCTTCCGCGAATTAACCGCACATGCCAATGTTTTATTCACTTTGCAAGTCTGCGTTTCGATGAAGCCGATGTGACACACACACACACACACACATCTGTGAGCAAATACATGGAATATTTAGAGCAGAACATCAACTTAGCTGATTAATGTGCGCATGATAACCGTACACATGGCGTTTATGGGGATTGTACACCTCGCTTTAACAGCGCTGTAAATCACAGAGAGGGAGTTCATTGTGTGATGAAATAGCTGTAAGGGTATCTCGGCGTGTGAAATATTCATCTAATTGGAGGGAAGTTCTTTTGATGCTTTGATCAATTCCTCATGACCGCATTGAGTCTTTCCTTACGGCTCTTTGCATCTGTGCGTTTTGGCTGTATTGTGGAGCACGGCATCACGATGCTTCTTTTTTTTTTCGTACACGTTGCAGCTCATTGCAGTCTGTTTCACACAAACGAGTGTACAGGATGTACTTTGAAACTTTGGTATTGTAGAGTCAGCAGATGTACAAAACGTCTCATTATATTTTCTGAAATCTCTTCCGAACTCCCCTAGAGTTTGAGGATGGGAAAGTACAAAGGAACACAAACAATCTTTGGAGGGAGTTTGTGATGTTTGTGAGGTGGAAAAATAAGAGCGGCACTTATACTGTTTTATTATAAAAATCACATTTGTAAAAGTATAACTGGATTTCTGTTGGACAATCAATTGTCATATGTGATATATTGAAGATAAATTATGATATATATACAGTTGAAGTCAGAGTTATTAGCCCTCCTGAATTATTAGCCCCCTTATACACTGAAAACCCTAATAAGTTGACTGAACTTAAATAATTGAGTAAACTTGTTGGCTCAATTTCATTAAGTAATGGAGTCTCCCAAAACTTGCATGTTTAAGTTTATTTAACTTGCCAGTTTTGTCAGAATTACACACACACACACACATGTATGTATGTATATATATATATATATATATATATATATATATATATATATATATATATATATATATATATATATATATATATATATACATACACATATATATACACATATATATACTGTATACACACACACACAGTTGAAGTCAGAATTATTACCCCATACCATTTAAAACTGCTTTTATTCTAGCTGTAATAAAACAAATAAGACTTCCTCCAGAAGAAAAAAAATATTATCAGACATTATTACAAGATTTCCTTTTTCTGTTGAACATAATTTGGGAAATATTTAAAAAAGAAAAAAAAAATACAAAGAGGGCTAATAATTCTGCCTTCAACTATATATATATATATATATATATATATATATATATATATATATATATATATATATATATATATATATATATACATACATATATATATACATATATATATATATGTGTGTGTGTGTGTGTGTGTGTGTGTCCATGTGTGTAATAAAATACTGTGAAAACAGAAAATAGTTATATTATACATTATAATGAATCATTATACCTGAAGCCATTTGTTTTCTGATTTAAAAAAGCCCTTACACTTAAAAGGTTGCACATCTTAGAATTTTAAAGTCCACATTTGTGAAAATGACCTATTGTGAAAATCACCTAAGGATTATTTATGATTTTTAGCTCACCACACATCTTACGTTTATGCAGTTTCATGGTACATAAGTTAAATTAACTCATATTTTTGAGTGATAGGACCAAAATGCTAAATTTTAAGTTATGTTCAGTCAACTAAAGACAACATTAGGGTTTACACTGTATATTTTTTCGCCAATTCCTGTTTAACAGAAATATTTCAACACATTTCTTAACATAATAACTCATTTCTAATAACTGATTTCTTTTATCTTTGCCATAAGGACAGCACATACTATTTTAACTATATATATATATATATATATATATATATATATATATATATATATATATATATATATATATATATATATATATATATATAGTTAAAGTCAGAATTATTAGCCCTCTTTGTATTTTTTTTTTTTTATATTTTCATGATACTACACTGTAAAAATCCCAATAAGTCAAGGTAACTCAAACCATTTTAGGAAATTAATTGCAACAAACCATTTAAGTTCAAAAACTAATCCTAATGAGTACTCTGAACTTAATCTATTTCAGTAAATGAAGCAATTTGAGCACAGTGAAACCCAATAAATGAAAAGAACTTAAACCAACTGAGTACTGAGAACACCCAATAAGTTAAGGCAGCTCAAACCATTTTAGTTAAACTAATCTATATGAGTACTGTGATCTTAATCAATTTAAGTTGAAGTATCTAAGTATATTTAATTATCACATTACCTTCAACACTGAGTTCAAAACTCTTTTCAAATGAGTAGAATTAACTTTCCGTAGATTTTGAGTTAACTACACTCATTTCATTTGATAAAGTTGATTGTTTGGTTTTACAGTGTAGTATTCAGCTTAAAGTGACATTTAAAGGCTTAATTAGGCAGGTTAGGGTAATCAGGCAAGTCATTGTATAATGATGGTATGTTCTGTAGACTAAATATATTGCTTAAGGGGGCTAATAATATTGACCTTAAAATGCTGTTTAAAAAATAAGAACAGCTTTTATTCTAGCCAAAATAAAACATATAAGGCTTTGTCTAGAAGAAACAATATTATAGGAAATACTGAAAAATTCCTTGCTCTGTTAAACATCATTTGGAAAATATTTGAAAAAGAAACAAAAAGTGTTTGACTTCAGCTGTATATCACAATGTCAGATCTGCTAAGGCCAGTATTATTAGCCCTCTTGTTGTCTAATGATTTCCCTATTTAACCTTAGTTAACCTAATTAGTTGAGCCTTTAAACTGCACTTTAAGTTAAATACTATTATCTTGCACAATAACTTCATCATGGCTAAATGAAGTCATTAGATTAGTTATTAAAATGATTATGTTTCAAAATGTGTCGAAAACAATTCGATTCGATTAAATAAAAAATATATATAAGGAAGAATAAAAATGTTAAAAATGTCTTTAACAGTAAATATTTAAGCAGCTTTCACACCAAGCTAGGCATGTGCCAGAATAAATTTCTGAAGATATGATAACCTTGAATAAAATATCTGTATTGTGTTTATTGCTGGGTGAAGCAGTGGCGCAGTAGGTAGTGCTGTCGCCTCACAGCAAGAAGGTCGCTGGGTCGAGCCTCGGCTCAGTTGGCGTTTCTGTGTGTAGTTTGCATATTCTCCCTGCGTTTGAGTGGGTTTCCCCCGGGTGCTCCGGTTTCCCCCACAGTCCAAAGACACGTGGTACAGATGAATTGGGTAGGCTAAATTGTCCGTAGTATGTGTGTGTGTGGATGTTAACCAGAGAGATGGGTTGCAGCTGGAAGGGCATCCGCTGCATAAAAACTTGCTGGATAAGCTTCTGGTTCATTCCGCTGTGGCGACCCCGGATTATTAAAGGGACTAATCCGACAAGAAAATGAATAAATGTTTACTGCTGCAAAGTAATTTCTTTTTAAATGTCTTCGTAAAAAAACTTTTTTCCTCATTTAACACAATATCTTAAAATTTAGGAAACATTTTTTATATTTTTGAACAGTAAACATGTCAGGCTATATAATTAAAATAAACCACTAAATTCTTCATTAGCTTCAAAAACACAGATTTCCTCACAGCACTTCTACATATAACTTAGAAATGGTAAAACAAAACAGTTTTACGGTTTTCATACCTTGACTTCAACATACAGCGGTAAACCTTAAAACCGTTTATCGTCCCATGCCTACAAAAAACATGATAACTAAACTAAAATTATAGTTTTAATAAATATTTTAATTCCTACATACAGTAAAAGTGGTCCACACTACAACAATAATGACCAGTGTTGGGGAAAATTACTCTAGAAAGTGATGCATTACAATATTGCGTTCCTCCCTAAAAAAGTAACTAATTGCATTACTTCGTTACTTTTTATGATAAGTAATGCATTATGTTACTTTTGAGTTACTTTTTTAGTTACTTTTTCAATACTCTTGCAGAACTTGAGGGTTTTTTCTTCTCTTTTTAAAATAGAAGAGCTCTGCAATTAACAACACACTCTATATTCTTCATTTATTAAAAAAAAAAACATATTAAAATTAATGTAGGATAAAATTATCTTAAGCGTACATTCTGACCCTAGAACGACACATGCCGTATATATTCAGATAATGAAAGTTAAAAGCAATGTGTTTGCTACTTTTGATTTTGTCTAATTAAATTTAGTAAAGTTTTGTCTTATTAAGTAAAATCCCTGTCCTTTCAGATAATCCTCTTTCACTTGTCTTCCATGTTTCTGAAATAATGAGAATTTTCCATCACAGAAATGTAAGAGAAATGTACTCGTTACTTAGAAAAGTAATATTACTATGTAACTTGCATTATTTGTAATGCGTTACCCCCAACGCTGACAATGACAGATGATATCATATCATTTGACTGGAAACCTTTTTTTTTTTTCCAACAAATGATCAATAAAAACATTGGGCAATCAGAATCCACCTGACTTTATATAGAGCTTAAGCGTATTATTTTGTAATAAAATTGTAAAAAAAAAAAAAATAAATAAAAAAAAAACATTAACCCTACTTAAAACCAGAGTGATGACAATTATAAACAAGGCTAGTGAATCCACTTGACTTTAAAAGCTTAATTATATGAAACAGCTGACCCAGGTTCATTGAAAATACATTACTGCCTATATTTCTGTAAAAAAAAACCAAGCTGTGCACTAAAACTAAACCTATCTAATAGTGTTAATGCATTTCAAACTGAGATAAAACTGATCTTAAATTTTGCTGAAGCAACCATTTCCTTTCCCCTTGTTTCTACGTGGCTTTTGAGTTAATTTATTGATTCATGGGCTTACATGTCACAAGTAAACTGCCATAACACATGTATGTGTACTATTATGCCAACAACAGCACAATAAGTCAATGATCTGCCCCTATAATAATATGTTTTTGCATATGCAACTGTAGCGTTGTTGTGTCTAAAATGTGTTCACTGTAGTTAGACTTAAATGGACTTAACACCCTGCAGTGCCATAAGGCTGTGCAATTTGACAATATATATTGTATAGACCAAATGAAAAGTCTGTTGTTTCATAATGTGCTCTATTGTTTATACACTGTAGAAAATGGTAGGTTATACATAATTACTTTGTGTTGGGACAACATGAAGACATTGGGCCCTATCATACACCCGGCGCAATGTGGCGCAAGTCGCGATGCAATAGTTGTTTGCTAGTTTCAGCTTGGCGCAAGAGTCGTTTTGATGTTTTGCGCCACGCTGTTTAAACAGCAAATGCATTTGCGCTCATATGTGCGCCCATAGGCGTTCTGGTCTAAAAAAGAAGGCGTATTGAGGTGCATTGCTGGCGCGTTGCTATTTTGAGAAACTTGAAGGTTCAAATAGATCAGATCAAAGCTGGTCTATTGTCCAGCACAGTTAGTTGTGTGCCTCGCTTACACATTGCTTAATACAGACAGGGTGTAGAGCAATACGCAAATATCTTAACAAACGAAAAATAATTAAAATATTAAGGATATTTCTAGGATATAATGTAGATATATAGCCTTTAGGATATAAATATAAAGGATTAAAATATTACAAAACATAATATTTTCTAGCCTACATAAATATAAAAACTAAACTTTCATGCCTTCTTCATCTCGGGGGGCTTTTTCAATTTATTCAGAACAATTTGCTTTTGTATAATGTTATTATTATTAGCAGTATTATTTATTATATGCATATGTATATTTGTTTTATTAAAAACAAGCTTAGATTTGCCCACCTGTCAGGTTTTAGACCATATGGGGCACAGCATGTGTATTAGTATATAACTCAGTTGTTTGACCACACTTCGTTTTTATTGTTCATTTATAAGTTTGATGGAAATTAGAACTGAATTTAGAAACAGTTTTGAAACTAATTTTTGTGCTTAACAAACTAAATTAATTATTTATAGGCTAATGGATGTCTGTGTGTACAAGGTTTCCCTATCCACGAGAGCGAAATGAAAGTAGATAATGATGAGGCCATATTTCTCATTCTCGCGCTGCAGATGCTCTGTTTAACTGTTTTTTTGCTAGTGAAATTCTCAGTTTTTCCACTTACAAAGTCCGTCGTGTAAATAGTAAATGAGTGGATGGTGCAACGCAACTGACTCTTAAAGGGAATGGGAGATGAGACTCTAATTGGTTTATTCTCAAAACACACCTATAACTCTTTAAGAAAATAAGCTCAACCCTTTTAGACCATGCGCCGCGGCGCAAAGCGGATTTTTCCGTCCGTAAATTAGCAAAAGTGGATTCCGACACGCCCTAATTGTTTTTGCGCTTTGCACATGGATCATCAAAATAGAGCCCATTAAGTTAACGCATTAGTTTTTTACAGGTTTAAGTGAATTGAATATAAAACTATTAACCTGTCCTAAAAAAAAACTCAAAATCTACACTGTAAAAATGCAGGGTTCCACACAATTTATTCATGTTGTCCCAACACAAATTGATTAAGTTAACTTAACAATTTTAACAAATTTATGTGGATTGAACACGTAAAAAAATTAAGTTGTGCAAATGAAATCTCAAGAATTGGGTTTTTTCAGCTCATTTTAAATAAGTAGTTTGAACAAGCAAAAAAAAAAAAATATATATATATATAGATATATATATATATATATATATATATATATATATATATATATATTTTTTTTTTTTTTTTTTTTACTGCCTGTATTCATTAGGAAAGTATTTTATATCTCTACATTTTATACTATGTTTATTTTGTTTGTCCTGAAGTTCTATAAAAAGTGAAAAATACTATCACATGAATGAGTACATTTTCAAGTAAATACTTTAAAATGTTAAAACAAAAACAAAATGAAACAGTGCCTTCCATGTATATAAACATGTATATGAATTATAAATTGATTACATTTACATACATTTACAGAAAATGTACTATATCACGATATATATATATATATATATATATATATATATATATATATATATATATATATATATATATATATATATGTGTGTGTGTGTATGTGTGTGTGTGTATGTATATAAATAAATATATATATATATATATATATATATATATATATATATATATATATATATCTCGTTATCAGGATATGAGATGAGTTATATTATGATATGATATTTTTGTCATATCACCCAGCCCTACAGTGCCACATAAAGCAGACATCAACAAAAGCAAGTTATGCTACTTTTACATAATAATTGCTTGTGTACAGTATGGTTGTTCCAATGCTATCTCACAACAATTCGTAACTTTTTGATTTAGCGCCTAATTCATATGAATTTGTACAATCTCATTCATACAATTCAGTATGATTTGCTCACCCCCCTATGATGGTTGGGTTTAGGGGTGGGGTTTGGTGCCACACCTCCTTTTTAAAATCATACATTTTCAAACGACTGAACTCGTATGAATGGGGTATATGCACAGCTAGTGTTTTTCAGCCAATGATGAACTTCTGGTTAGAGCTATTTTCATTTTCATAAGGTTCCTTTTACAGTATCAACGTTGTAATATATTTTAAACATATTCAGTTTAATAGGCATAAGCATCCATTTGGTTGCTAAAGCTTAAAAAGAGACGAACGACCGTTTAAATGCAGGCGCCATCTAGCCATGGGACGATAACCGTTTTCAAGGTATGCCGCGGTTTAGAAAAGTCAAGGTTTTAAAACCGCCAAAATTTTCTGCTATACCGTCCCTAAGGTATATTAAGGCATGTTAAATTATTATTATTATTTTTTTTTTAGGACAACAGTATCTCCAGCAAAAAATATCTCCAAAGATGCCGTTTTAAATAGTAAAGAAATTCAAGAGTTCACACTTAGCTGATGATTGATAGTAAAGCTAGTTTGGCGTGCTGTCCCGGGAGAGAGCCCTGAGCTTATAAGATCCTCAAGCCCTGGGCTCCCCCCCGTTGCAAGGCGAGAGGGGAGTTTGAGCTCAGGTAGATCTCGATGACTCCCCTTCTTGCTTGTTGTAGCTAAGTGTCAGATATGTATACTGAAAGGGGTACTAAGAGGTTAGCTAATGTATTTTGATTAATTATTTAGAGTGCTTGTTTTTGAACAGTGGGAGGAAACCGGGGGACCCGGGGAAAACCCACGCGACCACGGGGAGAACAAGCAAACTCCGCACAGAAATGCCGTCTGGTTTGGAAAGGAATTAAACCAGGGGCATTCTTGCTGTGAGGCAACAGCGCTAATCACTGGCCACCGTGACGCCCGTTTGAAAGGAGGGAAAGTAGGATTGGGTGGGGGGGGTTTCTTTGAGACGGAGATATTGAGATGAGAAAAGTCTGGTTATTTATAGTGAGTTAAGGATCGTCTGATAGGATAATCAGTCATTAGCTAAAGTTGGAACAGCTGCGAACAATCATAAGCACGTGATCCTCTCGAAATTTGTTTATGAATAAACTTCACTCTGTGAAATAGTAAAGCCGGACATGTTTACTGTTCCAAAATATTATAAAAGTTTCTCAAAATAAATGTTATTGTGTTCAAAGGGGAAAAAAGCTTTTTTTTTTTTTACCAAGACATTTAAAAGAATATATTTTAGAGCAGTAATCACAATACCCTGATACTGTGAAACCGTGATATTTTTATTCAAGGATATCATACCGTCAGAATCTTATACCGGCCCATGCCTAATGAAATCATCAGCGGCAGGTTAGTGCAGAAATTCCATCGAAAATACTGGGGTGAACTTAATTTCCATATTTTAAAAACATTAATGCAGCTTGTTTGTTCTGATACCCACTTTATATCGTATCTCAGCCTGGCAGTGAAGATCGCAGTTTTTTAAAGAAATCAGAACTTAATCGCAGCAATTTTGTATGGGTTGACAATTAACCGGAAGCCCTGAGGCTGGTGGACTGAATTTAAAAGTCTGTGTGCATTTACCCATTAGCCACTAAAGTGACAAAATGCAAAATAGTTACGTTTCCTCATGAGATCATACTGTAATTCTAAAGGCCTGGGTGTTTAATTTTAGGCACAACTGCATCAAAGCAGCTTTCAAAGATGTGCGGAAGAGTGCAGATTGACATGTTTGACACATGCGCAGTCTTAGACTGTCTTAACAACATTCACCTTGCGCATGTGTTGTTGCGCAAGGACTGTCTGCATGGAAAAAAATACTAATTATCTACACGCAGAGGGTGTGTGATGAAAGTTGCGTAAGGAGGACAATGCTCAGAGTATGCTTAAGGGCCATTCACACTGACAAGGTAGTGAAGTGGAAAAAAATAAAACACATTTACTGCATTTTTAATGCTGTGTTTTGTGTGAGATGCTGCAAAAGAGATTAGACATAAAAGCAATGGTCAAGCACGTCCATCTGGCACATATAAGTGGAGCAGTTGAATGCGAAAAACATATGTGTGTTATTACAAAAGCGGAAACCTGTCACCCCTACTTAGGACACAGTAACTGGGCTAAAACACATAACATTTGTTTTATATTTGGAGCGCGTAGTGCCTTGGGGAAGGTTGTGACAGATGGACTGAATTGACACAAGGGACCCTGGATGCAGCTCTACACTTTTTCCTCTTGTCGTGAGGTGCTCGGCACCACTTGACCTCCATTGGAAGTGTAACTAATGTAGTCTGTTAAGAAACCTGCTCGGAAACTAGGCCTGTGAGTCAAACACTCTCGCTTTCTCTCTAGATACACACACACACACTATCGATTGAGATCCTGACAGTGAAACTGATGAAGAATCGAGGTAGTCATGGCCAAGGTGAAGAAGTATCTGGCTCTACTGTAGTTAAGGGCTATTCTGATGCCAGCGTGTATGTGCTTAAGATACCAAACGAAATTCTGCCTTGAGACTCAAATGTTTGGTCATACAACAGCCTTGTTTTTACCTAGCAAAAATTTGATTTGACATTACGAGGGGGTTAGACTAATTGGTGTGTGTACTTATAAGACTAACATAAGTGCTCTCTACAAAAATGTGGTGGAAAGTAAACAAACCTCGAAGGTATCAATCGCCTTTCTCCCCCCCCCCCCAAAACCACACCTAGGCTCAATACTAGTCACGTTTTTACCTCACTGCTGTTTTCAAAACATCACCTGACTTGGATATAATGTCGAAAAACGGATTGTTACTTTGATGAGACTACAATTTTCTCACCTATACAATTCTTTGAACAGCTGCAATCATGAAAGCCAATTAGCATGTGTGGCAATTACAATGAAGTGATGCTGCTATCACAACTATCAGGGTGACTTAAAAGCCTTTAGGGTGAAATGTGTCACACCAGAGCAACAGGGGGCTTTCAGCAGCTCTGAACCATGTGTCACAAGCAGCACAAAGCACATCTGAAAAATCTAACAACTACATGGGATTTTTAATACGGCGATGATTGAAGCGAAAGATTGTTATGATAATCTCTGAGGGCTCTCGCGAGTAAATTAAAAATGGTGTGTAAACGTGTTCAAACAACTGCAAAAGGATTCATTTAGCCTGTGGTTTACAGTTTGTTATACCTTATAACAAAGGCACGGACTAACAACATCGTCTGTATCAATATGTGCTATGGGCATGCCACAAAACAAACACCTTGCTGCTTTGTTTGCAGCTTTAGAACAGGGTTTTAAAACAATTCACTATAAGAGACCTTTAAATGAATCCGAATTATGTATATCAAACGCAATTTCGGATATATTAAATAATGGTATTGCCGTGAACACTAAAATAAGACAGTAAAGGTATTAAACCTATGTTTTGTCTTTTTATTTAAACGCCCAATATGTTCTATTGTACATCTGCATATGTTTTATTATCCAGCCGAAGCGTTTCAGCCTGTAAATAAAATGCAAAATCGCACCATTTAAGTTCTAGTCGAAGTTTTCCAACCCGAACAGTCCGCGCCGTCCGTAAATCACAAGGTTATAAGTTCTGCTCTATCTCTTTTCTCTCTATATATATTTGTTATTAAATGTTCTAATCTTTCCGTGAATAGACTAGCAAAAGGGGTGACCAACAGCAGCTCGCAATCCGAGTGGCCCCGTAACAAAGAGCGTTTGCACTTACCCTCAACAGCGAGAATAACGGGAACCCAAAGGCTGTATAATAACAGCGAATAATCCATTGTCATGAAGCTTGAGGATGCAACATGAAGAAGCGTTTTGTCTATGTGTCACCGGGACAGAAAGTCTCGTTAAATCTCAGCATTCATGATCGAATTCACGCTTTGAGAGAGAAAAAAAAACAGCCTGTGAAAAATGCACAGCTCCGCTTTGGTGTGGTTGTTTTCGCGTCTTTCATTCGGACCACGGAATCCACGGATGCTCTTCCTCTATCATGCTCTTCTACATGTGTGGCATCATCCTCCTCATCCTCCGTGTGAAAGAAGCTGTTGATTCTTTGCGACTGCACGGAGGAGTGTCAGTTGCGAGGAATGATTGGGGGGCGAAAAGCTCTATTGGTCCCATGACAAAACCCTGCGGGATACCGCTGATAACTTACACACTAAGTAGAATACTCTGCTATGTTCTTTTATTTGTGCATGTTTTTTTTGTGTTAAATATATGTGCTTCTTTTATTGTTTATGTCACAGTGCATGAATAGCACAAGAATCCTCAGAAGCTGATTTTTAGGGAATTGGGAATGTATGGGTATTCTTTGATGCACAGCGCCACTCGCTGTTTGTTTACTGCAGGAATTGGTGTGCTGTAGTTTAAGAAGGGAGTGACTTGGCAATTGGCCACAGAGAGTCACGTAGCAGTCACCCAGCACCAATAATAAAATCATCATCCAGCTTTCTGCTGATTAAATAATAGGCTGCACGTTGAAGGCTGTGGAAAACTGTAAACAGTCTTCAAAAGCTGTAAATTATTGATATGTACAGTACAGTGCTGGGCATTTTTTCCCTAAATGCAATCTGGTGCTTCTTTGATCTTTAAAAACAGGAATACAAAAGAAGAGCGTAAACCACACTTTTATAAACACAAAGAGTGTCTTACGCAAGTTTTATGAAAGTATAATCAAAAAGTGTAAAATTCAATACAAAAAAAAATGCAATAGTTGATTAAACCAATGTTACCCAACCTTGTTCCTGGAGGCACACCAACAGTACATATTTTAGAATATCCCCCTTATCTGACCTATACATTTTAGGCTTTGGAGTCTCTTCTAATGTTTTGATGAGTTTATTTATGTGTGTGATAGAGAAGAGGTTGAAAATGTGTACTATTAGTGTGCCTTCAGGAACATGGTTGGGATACAATTAATTAAACATCAGCAAAACTATTCAAAATTAGTCTTTTGTGATGGCAACAAGACATACATTTTTAGAAAGCGAGTATAGAAACAATGTATAATTTCCCTTATCTGACCCACATTTTAGGCTTTGGATCTCTTCTTATGTTCTGATGAGTTGATTTAGGGGTGTTTGATTGGGAAGAGGTTGAAAATGTGTACTTTTAGTGTGCCTGCAGTGACATGGTTGGGAAACACTCGATTAAACAACAGCAAGTTTATTCAAAATTAGTCTTTTGTAATGGCAACAAGACATACATTTTTAGAAAGCGAGTATAGAAACAATGTATAATTTCCCTTATCTGACCCACATTTTAGGCTTTGGATCTCTTCTAAAGTTCTGATGAGTTGATTTAGGTGTGTTTGATTGGGAAGAGGTTGAAAATGTGTACTATTAGTGTGCCTGCAGTAACATGGTTGGGAAACACTCGATTAAACAACAGCAAGACTATTCAAAATTAGTCTTTTGTGATGGCAACAAACACATTTTTAGAAAGCGGGTATAGAAACAATAATCCCCCTTATCTGACCCATACATTTTAGGCTTTTGGAGTCTCTTCTAATGCTCTAATGAGCTGATTTAGGTGTGTTTGATTAGGAAGAGGTTGAAAATGTGTACTATTAGGAACATGGCTGGGATACAATTAATTAAAAATCAGCAAAACTATTCAAAATTAGTCTTTTGTGATGGCAACAAGACATACATTTTTATAAAGCGAGTATAGAAACAATGTATAATTTACCATAAAACAATGTATCATTTAATCTGCTTTACATTTCAACAATCACAATCACTTGATGACACACGGAAAGCAATTACAAAGAGAATATATCTGTACTTAGTTGAAGCTTTGTTCACATTTTGCTATTGCTACGTTGTATTTTTATTTGTGTCTTGGCGATAATATTGCTTTATGAACAACACCCCACGACGTGTCTGATTTATTCAGCTGTTGGCGTTTCATTTGAACACTTAGGTATGTGACTATCTGTCAAATAAGAGTGTACACTTTTAATTTGAACCATTATTTTTATCCATATGTTGCTACTAAATGTCTCAATAGACTTTTTCAGAAAGCAAGCCCAATGTCTTTCTTTCTTTCCTTCTTTCTTTCTGATAAACATTAAAGGGCACCTATGATGAAAATCATCTTTTGTAAGCTGTTTGGACAGAACTGTGTGTAAGTACAGTGTGTCCACAGTCATATAAATAGTGATATAAATACAATAAGTAAATTTTTTCTAGATTTCCTGACATTAAAATAGGATTCAAGACCTTTCCATTTTGAGCCCCACCACAACATGATGTAGGAGTGCGGTTTTCCCACCCGCCGAATTGACTGACAGCCATGTATCAACATGTCTCCGTAGTAACGTGTATAATCCAGCCTGATCTCACGAGAAAACGTAAGTATTTTACGTTTTGCCAGTTTAGTGGCTAATTCGTACGAATTCGTACGAGTTCAGTGGTACGAAATGGTACGATTTTAAAAAGGAGGCGTAGCACCTGACCCCACCTCTAACCCCAACCATCATTGGGGGATAAGCAAATCGTACTAAATTGTACGAAGTAGATCGTACGAATTCATACGAATTAGCCACTAAATGAAAAAGTTACGAATTGCCGTGAGATTGTGTTGGTATAATCATATCAACAAGACAGGATGTGCGCAAAGCAACCGGGATTAAAAGATCTGTTCAGCGCTCTGTGATCATCAATCTTCATCAAAAGTGATCAAGAATGAGTTTAAGTATAATCGTTTTTAAAACAGTGCATGTATGTAATTAATTACAGCGATTTTATCGTCTTTAATTTATCACCACAGCTGCATGTCAGTACAATAATAAAAGCTTCAATACTGGTTTGTGGACATTAAATCAGGTTTTATTCTGCACATTAACATAACAGATATCCATACAGCAGTGGATATTAACGTGTATCCTGTCACGTTTGCTGTGCAAAAACAGTGCAAAGTTATACCCATGCGCTGTGTGTTTGTGTGTGTGTGTGTGCGTGAACTCTGTAACGACATTGTGTAGGACTCATCATTGCAGAAAAACCTGAATTAACTCCACAACAAATACATCAAATAAGCATTGGGAAAGTTCTTACTGAGGTATTTCTCACAAAAGTTACATGAGATCTGCTTCCTTTATGTCTGTCACTGTGCTGTTTATCTGAAGCAGCTACAAGATACTCAGAGGTGAAAATTACAACATTCTGAAATGTATTATAAATAATCTGATGGGTGTTTTGAGCTGAAACTTTACAGACACATTCTGAAGACGCAAAAGACTTATCTGAAATCTTGAAATGGGGTAAAATAGGTACCCTTTATGCCAAGGAAGTTTTTAAAACAAAACTTATATCCATTGTGGTCATTGATGTGAAGTACGTATACTAATTTTCCACCTTTCTTCCTTTTGTTTGGTATCAAAACCTTAACTTGCTAGAATAGTGCTGTGATTTCTTTACAAAAGAACATGATATAATCTCTGGGAAAAGGTATGACTCGTTCTCTGAAATAAGAGACGGCAGAGAAACTGCACTGCACTTGAAGAAAAATCATTGCATCATGGTACCTGGGAAATCAGGGGAGATCATTTAAAGATTTGCAGTAAACAGAACACGGATCTGACTCTTGAGGGAAGCGGTTTTCGATCTTTGAGTAGTAAAACAATCTTTGATGATGCAAATATTACCTGCTTCAGAGACGGCGGGGATCTGATAACGTCTGATCATCTGATATCATCGCGCAAATGCTGAAAGACATTGATCAAAGCGTCACAGGCTGTGCTACATAATTTCAAGCCCTGTAACAGACAGAAGCCGTAGTCATAGCTGTTCAAGCGGCGGATGTCAACAGGACCTTGTTTTGTTTTAGTGTTTGGACAGTTAGCCATTGGCAGAGGTTGGCTAGGGAACTGAAGACAGGAAGAAGAGAGAAAGATGAAGGAGAACATAGGGAGTGTGCCGGAGGGCCAGGCGGCGAGTCAATACAGTAAGCTGACAGAGGTGGATAAAGCACTCTCCCTGTGTGGCTCGCTTTCAAGACACTGCTGAAATATAGAGGCACTCGGGCCGCATGGGTGCAATAGGCTGGCGTGGCGATGAAAACAGCTTTCTGTTTGTCACTGCTGAGCCTGCGAATCACAGGAATATCGAGCTTTCTCTGAAAAAACAGGGAGAAAGCTGGTAAACGCAACTGCAAAGGTCACCGCTTTTTTGTCTTCAGCCCTGAACTTGGCAAACTGTGACCAGATAATGGGTATTTATTCAGTCGTTTAAGCATTTGATTATTACAGAAGCAATAGACCATATAGCTGTGACCCACTTCCTCTCGCCATGCGAACCACCTCATCAGACACTTTGTTTTTCTTTCTTTGTGGAGATCATCAAGTCCTCGCTGACCTCAATTATCAGCCAAAGAATAGAACCAAATGTTTACATGCAACATGGCAAATGACAAAACTAATTTTGTCGCGTTATTTCCACTGATTTGAGCAGCTTTATCCTTGCCAAGTTTTTAGGGTTTAATGCGTTTTGACAGGAAGATTTCAATTATAGTTTTTCTTCAACAGTTTGACTAATTAGATGTTTAAAAATGACATTACAACTTAGATATTTAAATCCATTAAAAGCAAATTTATTTGTAATTACAGCTATGGTAATAAAAAATTAGGAGATCGCTTGAAAAGTCCAAGTTTTTCTTGATTTATTATGTATGGATTTGAGTAAAATGTTAGTATTTGTTTTGTCCCGTCAAGTTCTGATAAAAGTCCTATCAATTTTCTTTTGTTGTGATTAAATGCAAGACTATTCCACACTGTAAAAAATTTGACCTTAAATTCACAGTAAATTACTGGCTAATAATTGCATTACTTTCACAGTAAATTACTGTATGTAAATTCACAGTAAATTATTGTGAGGTAGTTCACAGTAATTTACTGTGGTTTTGTCACATTAAATTATTGTGAAATTACAACCAAATATTGTAACTTTACAGTAGATAATACAGTCCGTTACTGTGATTTCACAGTATTATCTTGTAGAGTTAACTATATTTTACTGTGAATTTGCAAAACGATTACTGTAATTTAGCAGTAGGTTGCAATTTAAATACCTGATTTAACTGTAAAGTTACAGTTATATCCTGGATCACTGTAATTTAACAGTTTGGTGCTGTAAAATTTCAAAGCAATTTTACATTCTGTCTTAATTTACTCACCCTCAGGTTGTTCCAGCTCTGTTAAAAATGATTTTTTTTGTTAAACACAGGAATAAAAATATCAAATATTCCACTTTGTGTCCAAACAACCTGAGGATGCGTAAATGACGACAGAATTTTCATTTTTAGGTTATCTGAGAAGACTCTAAAATCAAAATAAAAACAAACACACATACATTTTACAGATTTATTTAACAGCTTAATGACATCTGTGTAAACATTTTAGAAAACTTTCAAAAGGTGAAGCCTCAAAAAATACTATAAGAACATATTAATAAAAAAATCTGACATCATATGTAGCATGCATATAAAAAGCAGTGCTTCAGAGTGCGCTCTCTCTCTCTCTCCCATTATATATATATATATACATGAGAGAGAGAGACAAAACTTCTTGCTAAATTAGGAAGTTGTCTATTCAAGGTCAATCATTTTCCTGATAATTTTACACACTTGCTGGTTGATGTGTCTTCTCTGCTTCTTTGACTTCGTCTGTCTTCCATCTCCAAACTGGTGCCCAAAAAGCACCTATAAGCAAAAGGGCAGACAGTTAGCTTCATACAACACTACTGGGACACTACTGCTGCACTACAGAGCAAAATTACTGTTAGCTCAGTTTGAACATGCTGACAATACTGTAGCTCAGTCAAACTGCAATCATTTAAACAAAAACATCTGAAAAACATTTCCATCACAAACACACAATCAAGAACAGTCCAACAACAAATAGTGGTTTTAATGACCTAGGCAGAGCATTTTAAAACAGTTGATTTGATTTACACCTTCTGTTTACAGACTATAATCTAATGCTGGGTTCACACTTATTGCAAAGTTAACACATGCATCACAGTACTTGCTCTTGAATACTAGCAGGATGTTTCTTGCATCAAGCTAATTTTTCATGATTTAAATATTAGGAAAATTTTTGCAAAAAAAACTTGATTGAAGTGATACAGCTCTTGTGTTGTATTCATTTCAATCAAGTTTTTTTGCAAATATTCCAAATATTTTTCAACGTTTTTTGAGTTTCACTTATTTTGTGCTGCCCAGTAAAAATTTCCCACTATTTATGCATTTGCAATGACTTGTATGTAATCCACTCACCTGAATAGGTAACTTCACATATGGTATAAGAGCCCAATCCTTTTAAAGACAGCTTCCCCTCTGGTCTCCAGCACAGACAAACAAATTGTGTCTGCAACACGGCCCTTTATAACAAGGGGACAAGGGGAGTCATGACTTGTGCTCCTATACATTCCTTGTTTAACCCCCCAAAACAAGCCCTCAGTTACAATATTTATTGTAGATATTACCTTAAATTCCAGAGTGCAAAAGGCATCTTCAGCATACTTCAGTTTCAGACCAGATCCAAAGTCAGTTGTGAAATCCAGGTGAGGTCCCATGACCACTCGACCCTCCAAGGAATAAGACTAAAAGGGGGAAAGAAGGACTAAATTAGAGGTGTTTGTGAATAATTAAATTTGTTTGTAGAAACAAAGTTGACATTCCATGCTCTGCCTATTAAAAACCAAGCAAACAAACACACATGCCCAGTAAAATTGCTAATAAAAATAAAAACTATAGTTTAAAAAAATCTTTGTCTAATATTTACTACTACTGGAGGTTTGGAACTTCTGGAAGAAGAAAAAGAGTTTGTACAAGAAACTGCTCACAACAAATCTGTAAAAAACCTGACATTTAAAAATCTAATAAAAATGAGGAAGGCATCAACATTACCTTTAATAATCAAGCGAGGGGTGATTGGTAGCATCAGTGTTTCAACATCAGTGGCTGTGGCTGCAAAAAAATATGAATATAATAAGAGTAGAATAAGACTCAACCTAACACACGCACACACACACACACACACACACACACACACATATATATATATATATATATATATATATATATATATATATATATATATATATATATATATATATATATATATATAGGTTTAGATTGTGTTAATGAATTTAGGTTATATTTGTGTGCTCAGAATTTACTCACCTCACACTTCAGCTATCATCATGTACACCTGAACCAAAAAATAAAATCTACAGTTAGTGACAATATACAATTAGTTCTCATTAGTAACATGTTAGCACTGCATTAACACCAGTGAGAAATATACAATATGTACTGTGTTAGTGTTGGTTTAAAATAATACAACTGAATTGTATTATAAGCCTCATTTAATAAAACAGTTAAGACTTGTTTCATAATGAGTTTAGTTTATTTAACTAACTTAACGTTAACATTACAGTGAACAAAATTAACGTACATGATGGTGACTAACGTAACCGTAACGTTAACTTAAGTGAAGGCCAGAGCTTACCTTAACGTTATAGTCATTTCACCTTTACTTCAGTCTTGTACTGAAACAGAAAATGCAGTTAACAAGAAGTTAATTAAAGAAAATTCCCTTTCTTTTTCAGGAACTAACGTTAACGTTATGCTAATAACAAGTTAACGTTAAGTTACCTCAGAAAACACTACAATCACCATCTGGCGTCGTTAATTTCTTGTTTTAAAAAAAGGCGCGCTTAAACCCTGTACGTGCGAGTACAACTAAAGTACTCGGTAAATTCCTGTTAAATGACATGCACTATACAGAAATACACATACAACAATCATTTAACGGACAAAAGTCATATTTTAACACTTACCGAGGATGAATCCGTTGGGTGAAGAGACGACGCAGGCGTTGTCTGAGGTGATGGCGCTTGTTTGCGTTCGAGTCGAGTCAGTTCTGTTCAATGAATCGGCTCTTTTAAGTGAACAGTAAAGAGTCGAATTCGGCTCCTTTAAGTGAACAGTAAAGAGTCGAATTCGGCTCCTTTAAGTGAACAGTAAATAGTCGAATTCACCTGAAAATGATTCCGTTTTGTATAATATTGTAAGACGCAAACATATAATTCATTAATATTTCATCATATTGCTTGGTTCGTGTACTGCTTGTAAACGAATTGCTTGATGATGACTATGAGCTCATGAACACGTCTGATAAAATATCTGAATCTGATTCAATGTCACACGAGTCCTGAACCGAAGCAGTGCAAAAGTAATATATTGATTGAAATATAAAGTTAATTATTTTCTTCGCCATTCAAAATATTACATATCTCTGACTTCAACAATAAGAATAAAGTTCGTTTGGAGTGTATTGAGAATTATTATTTTTTCCTCCCAGGATTCATTTCGCACCAAGCTGCATCAAGCTGTAATGGTGGATGAGAAAGCACATAATATTATAAATATTGCTTGTAATATGTAATGAAATAGTTTTAACACTTTTTCACGCGAGAATGTAGTTCTTCAAAACTCAAATCTGTGGATTGTTAGTAAAGATTGTGTGTAATTTTAAGTGTGTGTTGCCGGTAGCGGAGATCTATGACCTCCAGGCGGTAACGGCGCTCATTACTCATGTATCCGCCGAGAGGCGCCTGTCTTCAGGCTAGACATTGGGACAATTGCCCCGTCTTCGATGGCTCTATATGCGTCCGAAAATGAAGTTTTAACTGTTTTTCATGCTAGAATGTAGTTGTTTAAAACTCTAATCTGTGGTTTATTTATATAGATAAAAAATAATAATTTATATATATATATATATTTAATTCTGAGATTAGTGACCTCCAGGTGATGACAGGTGCCCAATACTCATGAAACCGTCTAAAGCAGACATTTACCCTGACATTGAAATAATTGTTGGCTGTTTAACAGTCTTTGGTTTCATTAATTAATTACTTTTTATTCCAGTTTATTATGTTTTGGCACACAGTTGTTCATTAAATATTATTTCCTATTCTATGTTAACTGTATAAAATTAAATAAAGGTGCAGTACAACCAAAAAGATGTTGGTAACCAAATACCAAAAGATATAGCCTTTTTCACAGTAATTGGCTGTAATCATGCTACCTGCCGTAATTTCACAATAAAATTATGAATACAACATATTACTGTGAATTTTTCAGTTAAATACTGTGAAGGGATACTAATGTAATTTACTGTGAAAAATTACAGTAACTTGTTGTGAAAACCTGGAAATTTTTTACAGTGCACCAAATGTTGGCTTCTACTACACTACCTGACAAAAGTCTTGTCGATGATCCCAGTTGTAAGAGCAACAAATAATAACTGGACTTCTAGTCGATCATTTGTTAAAGTGTCAGAAGGTAGATTTATCAGATGAATCATCTGTTTAACTGCATCCCAATCATTACAAATTCCGCAAGATGACCTATTGAAACCCACATAGACACAAGATTCTCACAGAAATAAGTCAAGTTTGGTGAAGGAAAAATCAAGGTTTGAGGAATGCAAGAGATCTGTAGAGTGGATAGCAACATCAACAGCCTGAGGTATCAAGGTATCAAAATCATTTGTCCTGCCCGTTGCAATTCAAACCACAGAAGAGGGCAAATTCTTCAGCAGGATAGCGCTCCTTCTTATACTTTAACCTTCATAAAAGTGCCTTAAAGCAAAGAAGGTCAAGGTGCTCTAGGATTGGCCAGCCCAGTCACCAGACAAGAACATTATTGAGCATGTCGGTAAGATGAAGGAAGAGGCACTAAAGATAAATCCAACAAATTTTGATGAACTCTGGGAGTCCTGCAAGAACGCTTTCTTTCTGACTTCATTAATTGAGTTAAATTTAGTTATTTGAGCCATTGCAGAGATTCATTCATTCAATCATTGTCTATTCGACTTAGTCCCTTTATTAATCAGGGGTCGCCACAGTGGAATGAACCACCAACTTATCCAGCACGTTTTTACGCAGCTAGTGCCCTTCCAGCCGCAACCTATTACTGGGAAACCCATACACACTTATTCGCACATATACACTACGGACAATTTAGCCTACCCAATTCACCTGTAACGCATGTGTTTGGACTGTTTGAAGGAAACCCATGCAAACGCAGGGAGAACATGCAAACTCCACACAGAAATGCCAACTGACCCAGCCGAGGCTCGAATCAGCGACCTTCTTGCTGTGAGAAGACAGCACAACCTACTGTACCACTGCATTGCCTACTGCATAGATGTTTATTTTATTTTTAACTTCTGCTTTTGTCTTACCCGCTTTATGGAATTGTTCTTCGCCTTATTTGAACCCCGTCATGGTCAACTCCTCTCTGTGTCTCAAGTACACCAACGTACATGGTAAGCTAACTAGACATACTGGTAACAGCGGAAAAGCCGTCCATACGGTGGTAAGTAGTCAGCTGGTAAGCGAGAAAAGTAATGGCATCATACCACTAGCGTTCATTTTAAAGATGAAATGCAGTCATACATACTTCTGGCTACATAATTCACAATCTCCAGGAGTGTATATAGGGCTATGTTTTCCTTTGTTGGTAAATTTAGGGAAAACAATTATTTTCATGCTTTTGTAATCTGAAATACTGCAAAGATGTAGATTGGGCATATTCCAGCCAAATCTCATGAGGAAACGTATTTTATGTGTTACGACTAATTTGTTAAAACTCATACTATTTAATTTATATGAAAACAAATTTTTTAAAAGGAGGCGTGTCCCCAAACTCCACCCCTAACCCTACCCCTCATCCATGTCATGTTTTGCCAAGTACAATGTCATCCTGGAACAGCTACCAGCTAGCTCTCTGCAACTCTCACATGGTCGTCCACGAAAGATAAGCATGGCTGCACCTAGTCGATACCTGGATGAGAGACCAGATGGGAAAGCTAGGTTGCTGCCAGAAGTGGTGTTAATGAGACCAGCAGGAGTGCTCAACCTGTGGTCTATGTGGGTCCTAATGTCTCAGTATAGTGAAGGGGACTCCATACTGCTCAGTGAGCATCATCTTTTGGATGAGACATTAAACTGAGGTCCTGACTCTGTGGTTGTTAAAAATCCCAGGATGTCCTTCGAAAATTGAGCAGGGGTTTACCTCGGCATTCTGACCTACTGGCCTCTGTCTATCATGGCCTCCTAATTCCCCCCAAAACGTGTAAAGTGCTTTGAGTGTCCAGAAAAGCGCTATATAAATTTAAGGAATTATTATTTGCAGCATTTTTGTTCAAAAACATAATCCATATCTATTCCCTACCCCAAACCATAATTGTACACATCTAATCATTTGGGGATAATAGTTGGATAACAAGGATGTTGAAGTGTCTAACCGTAAGTCTAAACTTAACATAAACTGTGAACATATCCCTTAATTGTGATTGGCTGATTGGAATGTTGTTCCAGGATCAATATAGATGTTAATCCAGGAACATGTCCTACTTGGAGAAATCAGTTTGGTGTACCTCCCTCATTGGGGCTTGTGCAAATCAAACTAAATCATACAAATGAACACGAATTAACCACTAAATCAAAAAGTACTGAATTGCCATGAGATTGCGTAGCATATTCAAATGCAGGGCATGTGCTTGGAGTTCTGTTCCATCCATTGGGCTTAAGATATTTGCAAACCAATGTTACAGAAGTTAATTAGAATACGCGATTTTGAATGACTGTTTGACTTATATTAGTCACTGGGAGCTCACTGAGTAAGCTGCGGAAGAAAAATGAGAGCATTCAAATTCTAATAGGCTTCATGTTTTAAATCTGTTACCTCCATTAAACAAACGTTCAGTCATGCTTCTGTGCGGACTGGAGCAGGCGGTGTCATCTGTGCTTAGATGACTGTCGTGAAGAGCAGCACACCAGTAAACAATTGTCAGGTTTCAAGGCGGAGGGGAGGAGATTTTGGATTAGTTTTGGTCTACTTCTGCAAGATTTGCCGGATATCAGCATTTTTACTTTGAGACACTTTATACAAATGAGTCCGGGATAGACTACAGGAATCTTTTCATCACAGAGTTTTCAACCTCAGGAACGGATCTCTTAACTAGACAACAAAAACGAATGGAAAACATTTCCATTAGAAGTTTTCTCAGCTGTGTTTTTTCAGTGGAAGACAATCTCAATAAGGAATATTGATGATTCGGCACATATTTCCGTGCTGTTTTTTTTTTTTTTTTTTTTTTTTTTGCTTCATGGTCTTCCTCCATTATTCATTTGCTGCCCATTTTTAATCTCCAGTGGGCTGACTCAGAATTCATTTTCCATTTGGAGAGTGTTCCCCCTGTCTGCGCTTGTCCGTAGTATTGATTAAGTAGGTCCTTGTGGAGAGGAAATTATGTTTGGGTTTTAACACATTTTACACTGTATTTTCACTAATCTAGCCTGTGTGGGACTTAAATTAAGTTTCACAGTTCAAGTTGGATTTGCAATCCTTGTGGCTCATCATTGCAGTCTTCACATTTCATTTAATATGAATAAATAAAAACATGTATTTATATATATATACACACTACCTGACAATCGTCTACCCCAGTTGTAAGAGCAACAAACAATAACTTGACTTCTAGTGTATGGTAGATTTTTCTGATGATTTATCTGTTGCATTGCATCCTAATAATAACAAATACTGCATAGACCTACTTGAACCTGCACGGACCCAAGACTCTCACAGAAATTAGTTAAGTTTGGTATAAAAAAATGATAGTTTGGTGTTAAAGCCTGTATGTACAAGAGATCTTTAGAGTGGATGGCAGCATCTACAGCCTGAGATATCAAGACATTTGTGCTGCCCTTTGCATTACAAACCACAGGAGAGGGCAAATTCTTTAGCAGGATATGGTCCATCTCATACTTCAACCTTCACTTTAAAGTTTCTAATAGGAAAGAAGGTCAAGGTGCTCCAGTATTAGCCAGCCCAGTCACTTCTGATACCAAATGATCAACTACAAGTCAAGTTATTGTTTGTTGTTATTAAAACTTGGATAGGTTACACGACTTTTGTCAGGTAGTGTATGTATATATATATATATATATATATATATATATATATATATATATATATATATATATATATATATATATATATATATATATATATATTAGGGTTGGGCGAAGTCGCAAATGGCATCATATGATGTCTAACGTGAAACACTGTGATGGACAGTGGCATCGTAATGGCATCGTCATCAAAAGCGGTGCTAAATTAATTATTTACAATTCATAACATTAACATAACATAAATTGTTAATTCATAACAAATTAAATATTTGTTGCCTACCGTTTCAACTACCTGTCCCGCATGGTCCTTGTTTTACCCATAGCCAAATCATAAATAAATAAAGATAAGTTACAAACCTGTCAATCACTTTTTCCACAGCTGTCTGGCTAGAATAGGCAGAGTGATCCATGTCGACAAACTTGGTTGGTAAAAAAGGTGCACAACTAACAGGAACCAACCAACAGTATCTGAGGTTTTCGCTGAAATTAATAAATACTAGCGTGACAGCGAATGATTGAAGCAGTGTACTGACGCTGTGACTTGTTACCTGATAGACTCAATAGACAGAAGAGTTGTTAGATAGAGACCAGATGAGTTAAATATCACGTTTAACAACTATACTGAGACGCGATCCAGCAGTACATCCTTGATAAACTGTCCGACGTGCACTGCACTCTGGGCTGACCGCTGGAGCACTGATGCTGCAGCAAATGACAGAGTTTGTGTGTGTGTGTGTGTGTGTGTGTGTGTGTGTGTGTGTGTGTGTGTGTGTGGTGTGCGTTTTCATTAGTATAGTGTGAACAGAGAGATCTTTATAGAAATGCAAGATGAAACGCCAGTGTGGACGTAGATCGTTTTTGTTCTAAAATGCCATTTTAAAACTAAGATGTATTAGTATAAACAGGGCAGTGTGTATTTTCGCAAGAAGGTTGCTGCTGTGAAGGGGGCAGGCCGGAGGATTGCGGAGGTTTTTAGTTGATCAGAGGATCAACTATGTACCCAAACCTAATATAAATATATTATAGGTGGACATAGATTAATTTTGTTTAATCAAAAATTAATCTCATAGTAATATAGATTAATCTAGATTAAAATGGCCTATTTGAACTCTGCCGAAGGCATTCAAAATATGTGCGCTACCCAAATAATGTCTAAAAGTTTGAGAACGGGTTTTTCAAGCCAGTTGGCGCATTAGACCAGGGGGTTATCTCCTGTTTCCAAAATGCATCACAAACTGCTTGAGAATCTGTTCTACTATGATAATTGGTGATGAAAATAAATTAAGTTCAATAAGACTTACTTTTGTTTACTAACAGGCCTACATAAGAAACAGCGATTTTCGATTATGCTTTAGACAGCCCTAGTACATGTATCTAATATAAATGTAGCTTTTTTTTGCTCCTTAATTTGACCATTTTAATGCATTTTGGATGAATAAAAGTATTATTTATTATATGACTATTTTAAAAAAAGTACAGACCAAAGACTTTTAACTGGTACTGTAAAATAGATCTGTACAATAGATAAATCATAGCAAATGTTCCAGACCAATTACCAAAATGGAAGCTTTAGACATTTAAAAGCAGCATGCTTATACTTATTGGGATGGTTGAATTTCACAGGGCACAAGACCAGTCGCTGAAAATGTGAAAGATTTGTTGTTCCAGCAAAACACTTTTCCTGTAAATTGTAAAAAACAAAACAAAAAAAAAAAACTTATTAGCATTATAAACTAACCAACCAATATCACTAAGACTGATTTTCTCTTTTTTTATGTTGTTTTGCTATTAATAATAATGAGATAGCATGCTCTTTTTTTCATGGGCTCACAGCTGCCTTTTTAAAAATTTTAATATCACCCAAAAAGGCATTTTTTTCTACAGAAGATTTCATTATAAGTAAATCCCGAAGCACTAGATTTTGGCACAAACCCTTTCCTTTCTTATTTATTTTTTACATACAGTCAGCTTATTAGACTAAATCCCAGTACCGAACAGGTGCAACTCAAGAACCGACATTATGGTTGCTGCTAAACATTCACTGCCGTTGATCAGTTTTTCCAACCCCGAGTTCTCATTTGCTATTTATCCAGCATTGTTTTGAGACCTTTTCTCTGAATTGATAACAGCTGGTGGAAGGACTAAGTGATCCAAATCCGTGTCTCCTTCAATCCCAAGCTTCCCTCAAAGGCAGCCATCGCAGTTTTCAATCAATTAAAGCTGTAGATCAAACACTGAGCAGGGTCTGGCATCGTTTGACTGTGTGTCTTTTGGGAGTGGGCTCGGATAACAGTGTGAATGAAAACCAGCTTACCAGGGGGTTGGGCACCGTTCTATAAGACTGCCACACCGACAAACTATCCAGGGAAATAAAACCCGGCTTCACCATAACACAGACTCCAGCAGAAGCATAAAGCGACATGTGATATTTGGACCCTCGCGTACAAAAACAAACCATGTAATGGCCTTCATGACTTCCATGTGCACATTTGAAACTCAAGTCCTGTTTGAAAAAAGAGGGAGGGTAGCTTGAATTTGGCTGAAATTGTTTACGTGTAAATAGTTTACAGAGAAAGACATTCTGATATCCATTCCGAGGCCACATCTGCTTAAAACTTAACCAAAAACACTGTAATCTGATCTCCTTTCAAAGCTGATTACCGTCCATTTCCTGTCGTCGCTTCCCCTTTGCACATACTACCTGTAGTGGAGTCATTAGATGCTAATTTACGCTTGAGTAAATATTACCAGGTCAGTGCTTTCCCCTGGGCTAGCAGTTTGCATTAATGAATTATTTGTCACCCACTTGGCTGTACGGTCACATCTCGTTCCATTAAGCCTGATATTAATCCAGCGAATGGCTTGAGCCCAAATGGAAGCCCTTGTCTGCGGTGCCAGAGGCCGATTGGAAGGCGGTGCCAGGGCTCGGAGACAAGTACAATAAATAAAGCCATGTAAGTGCGCCGTAAAAATCACTTATCCACATTTTGCGGTGGGCCAAGTTATGCTAGAGGGCAATCAACAAACATTTGGTCAGCAGGAAATTGCTCAAATCTGTATGTAATATTCGGGGCGAAGAGAGAATTCCTCCCACATGTTGCTTCTCTGATAAGGGTTGTTGTCTTTCCGGGAAGGACACACACTAGGATTCAATCTGCTCTGATTTAGAAGAGAGAATCACAAATGAGATATTTTATATAGGTTTCACCAAGATGGCGGAGAGATTTATTGCAAAGCAATTTTAGAATTGTCATCTCTAAAACCAATGCGTGCCTGATTTACAGAGCTTCAGAAGAGATTCCAACAACAATGCAAATTTTGTTATAGGATTAATCTACATAAAATGTAGATTTATTATGCGCTGATTGCCTCATTTGCTGGGATTTCTCATTTTATAAGTCTTTTTAAAGATGATACTAAAACGAAACACACATACACACAAAAACTCATCTTCTGAGTTATATGAAGGAACAACCTCGGAGCAATAAGTTTTCCTCTGGGATAACTTTGGCTCACAAAATCTATAAACATAACAGCATTCTAGCTGTTTTGCATCTGGTTATGGAACATTGTGTTCGTGCTTCTTTGTGTTTTCATTCTATCAGAGAAATGCAAAACAAACCCTCTGACCGTCAGTGAAATATAGAGTATTATTTATTTATTTATTTATTTGCAAATTTATTTATTTATTGTTTTATTTATGTGGAGATTTATGGATTTATTTACTCATTTGTTTATTTATTTGCATATTTATTTATTTATTATTTTATTTATGCAGGGATTTATGGATTCATTTACTCATTTATTTATTTATTTGCATATTTTTTCATATTTTTTTATTTATGTGGGGATCTATGGATTTATTTAGTCATTATTAATTTATTTATTTTCATATTTATTTATTGTTTTATTTAGGTGGGGATTTATGGATTTATTTACTCATTGAATTTACTTATTTGCATATTTATTTATTGTTTTATTTATGTGAGGATTTATGGATTTATTGACTCTTTTATTTATATATTTATTTATTGTTTTATTTATGCAAGGATTTATAGATTTATTTACTCATTTTTTATTTGTTTATTTATTTGTATATTTATTTATTTATTGTTTTATTAATGCAGGGATTTATGGATTTATTTACTCATTTATTTATTTATTTGCTTATTTATATATTTATGTGGGGATTTATGGATTTATTTACTCATCTATTTATTTGCATATTTATTTATTTATTGTTTTATTTATCCAGGGATTTATTTACTTATTTATTTATTTGAATATTAATTTATTAATTTGTTTTATTTATGCAGGGATTTATGGATTTATTTACTCATTTATTTATTTGCGTATTTATTTATGTATTATTTTTGCAGGTTTCGTTCTCCATAATTAAAGTAAATTTAGCAAATATTGTGTTACTTTTGATCCACTGGTGTTACTTTTGTGTCTACGACAGGGTCAAAAGTAACAATGTGCAACTTTTGTTTAATTGTTTGTTTTTGAAGCTGTTGTACATTTGTTCAAAATACCACCCAATACTAATTGACCACATGTATGAGTTAGTAACCACAGCAAAAATACATTTCTGTCTAAAACATTATCTTTTAAAAATATGTTTTTTTTTTTATTGTACGTTCATCCCTGCTCTTCCCTACTTACCCTACACTTGTTCAAAACCTATTTGAGTTTCTTCTGTTGAACGCAAAAAGATATTTGAAAAAATGCTAACTTTTTTTCCTACTGATTCATGGGTGCCAACAACCATCATTCTTTCAGATATCTTTTTGTTGTTGTTTTCAGCAGAAGAAAGAAACTCAGGTTTCCACACGGTGAGTAAACTATGAGATAATTAAAATTTTGGGGTGAGCTATCCCTTCAGTCATGATAATGACACTTTTTAATGGCTACACCAATGTAACCAGTTTGAAGCTATATAAAACCACTTTGTTGTTTTAAAACAGTATTCATTACTTTACACAATTTAATGATATTAAAATAAACTAGGTTAAACGCAACAAGTGAGATAAAATCTTGAGCAAGGTAGACATCTAGTGGTCTTTCATCAGCGTGAGGTGAAACGAGGTAAATCAATATTGAATACACTCGCTGTTAATTTACATGCACTTTAAAAGTGGCTAAAAGTACGTTTTTTAGTTCATATTGTATGATGTATAGAGAAAATAACCAAATATTTCGCAAACACACAACTAATAACACACATATCACACAATAAATTACATTTTCATGAACTAAACTTAGCTAATCTGTTTTAGGCTCCCAATATTATAAATATACAACAGAAAGTTACAGTACACTCAACTACATGCGTACTGTAATACTTTTAGCGTGGATGTGACACGAGTTGCCTTCACTTACATGATTTAGGGAAACTGCTTCCTCCGGCTCCAGCAGAACAAACAGCACATTCATGAGCAGTCAGTCAGTCAGTCAACAGTTTAGTACCTCTGGAGAATTCACTTCTTTTTCTCTGAATGTCACATTTGTTCAAACGCGCCTCATACAATGAGGATTATAATCTGGAGCATCGCAAGCACCTTTCTGTTCAGCGTCATTTTTACGCAACGACGTCGAAGGTATGTGGAAATAAATTACTAAATAAATACCTAGAAGCCAGCATATACCTACACGTGGCTCTCAAAGTAGCTAATTAAACTTTAAACATAGTAGAGTAGTAAAGAAGAACAAGCCATAATTATGTTTGCTTGGTAACTACAGTTTGTACAACCTTTGTATGTATAAATGTATTAGGATTGCGTTGTTCGTTAACTGTGACACGCATTTATATATTCATAACATCATATATGGAGTGTTTGAAAACGGAACTATGTGCTTTGCCCCTGTTAGACCAGTTTTCACATGTGGCGGGAACTTTACTGGAGACACAGGAATGATTGGGAGTCAAGGGTACCCCGCTGTTTACCCACCCAACAACAAATGTGTGTGGAGAATTACAGTAAGGACAGATGTGTGATTTCTTTAAATGACCTTAAAAACAGTAAAGATGCTTTTTATAAATAATTACCACTGCCATAATGCTTCTGTTGCTAGGCGGTTGCTATGGCGGTTTCTTCCATTTTTTGTTACAGAAAAGTAACAGCACATGCTTCACTATTATCCCATTTTAAAAATGATTTATTCGAAATATTTGTCAAAAATTATTTGTAAGCTAGTAACATTTATGGAAATAATACTTTCAATTTGGGGTGTTTTTATGCTTTATTGGTACTAAGAAAATTAATTGATTTGGTAATCCTGAAACTAGAATGGTATCTTTTGCAATTAAATCCTAATCTAATCATGACAAGCTATGTTGTTGAAAAAGTTTCCGTTTTAACTAAATTTTTTTACCCCAATTTTTTTATTAAATGTAGGAGGAGTTAAACAGATTAAAACACATTTACTGTGACCCTACAACCTGTGGGGCCATTTACAGTTACATTTTTAAACCATAATATTGTAGTCTAAACACAATGCAATGCAATCATGACTAATTATATATATATATATATATATATATATATATATATATATATATGTGTGTGTGTGTGTGTGTGTGTGTGTGTGTGTGTGTGTGTGTGTGTGTGTGTGTGTAAATCTAAAAGCTTAGAATTAGTAATTTCTATATCTTGTGATAAATTTTTAATAGATATTACTGAGCAATTATCTATTATTTGCAACAGGGACACTCCGGTTCATAAAGCATTACTTCGCTAAAGCAATCCACATGCACATTTTTTGTTTTCATGATTTTAGATGTTTTTAGAGGCTAAATTCAAATCTGTTCATACTAGTTCATAATTTTTTTTGTCTACTTCACAAATATTGTCAGAAGAATGAAAAAAATGTTAATTTTCGTTAAATTATAGGGGATGCCTTTGTAAAGTCCATTAAAATCTGGTGGTCATTTCTGGTACTGCGGCTAAAGAAAATCTTACACAAAAATAACTTTTTGGAGACAGGGATTAAGAAACAAACTACAGATTTATAAGATCCCAAGAGCAACAGTTGCTTCATATAATTTGTACTGTGTTTAGAAAAAGATAAGAATGCAACATTGAATGGGATTTTAAATATCTGCCACCAATTCACATAATTCAAGTAATTAAAAAAAATCTTCATATTTGAGATTGCGCTGACTCTTGTGAAACCCATCTTTAGGTTCCTCAGGGGAGGCTCGTGTCCCTCTTGTTCCGAGTTTTGGATCTTGAGAGTGATAGTCTCTGCAGATACGACTTTGTTGATGTATATGATGGCCACATCAACGGGCAGCGTCTCGGCCGCTTTTGTGGTACCGCCAAACCCAGAGCACTGGTCACCAATGGAAACAAGATGCAAGTGGTCATGGTGTCGGACGCCAACACAGCTGGGAGTGGTTTTCTTGCTGTATACTCAGCGATCCGCCCAAATGAAAGAGGTAACGAGACTACCAAATGATTACCAGCCAAATATAGAACGTGGCCCTTCCCTGTTACTTAAAATCAGCTTGACTGTGATTTACTGTTCACGTTAGGTCATCTGAATCCTTTAAAAATTAGGAAATGCAAGCTTACTGGTTACTGTTTACTGCATTGCACACACACATTTTGACTGTTCCAAAGCTCTATAAACTTCGTGCATCTTTGGAACACATCTTTAAGGGATAGTTCACCCAGAAATTTCAATTTTGTAATCCTTTGCTCAACTTCACTCATTCAAAACCTATTTGAGCTTCTTTCTTCTGTTGAACACAAAAACAAGATATTTGGAAAGATTCTGGTTGCTGGGACTTTCAAGTAATTTTTTCCCCACTATGGAAGTCCTATTAATAGCTAAAGAAAACATATAGCCTTATAGGCTGGGGTCTTTTTGCGTATGATCGCCCTTATGTTTCCCCTTTTAAATATAAGGCTGTTGTATAAAATAATAAAGTTTTAATTCATAAGTGACATTCTTTGCTGTGTCCTCCTTGATGTTTCAATGACGCATAATAATCTTTACACCATATTAAAGAAACAGCAGACAGTAAAGGTTGTCGAGATATTTTGTCAAGTTTAAAAGGTGTGTTTGTGTGCATTTAGATGCCTGTATGTGAATGTGAGACCGAGCAAAAGAGCGCTTCCTTCACAGCTCTGTTTATGGCGCAAGTGGCTTTTTTTTTTTTTTTTAAATTTGGAGATTATATATGAATACAACAGAAAGACTTAAAACTTTACAAATTACGTGTCCGCTTTTGTAGACGCTAAACAAAAGTGTCATATCCAGATAAAATAGCCTAATCTATATTTAAATAATTTAAAGAATCACAAATATCGGATATAATAAAATTGCATTAAATAAATAAACCAATATAAAACAAACGAAAGTTAGCTATAACAATTTAAGTGTATACAGTACATAAATCAAACCATTTTAAAGCATTATTAAACTTTCATTTTACAATGGCCTGTCTGAAAAAAAAGATTAGATATTTTCTGAAAACAATATACACCAGAGAAGGTTTGAAATATTATTTATAAAGTATTTGGATATGATGAAATATTTATCGTAATCAGGATTATCAAATTTGTTTCTGTTATGCTTAATAGCAGAATAAAGCGAGATACATTTTTTAAAGAAATTGTTATAACTTTTTTTGAAAGTCAAGTTTACATATAATAAGATTCATATGGCTCTGAAAAAGCTCAGATGATGGTGTCTAGGTTTTGGAAGTTTCTGATTGGCTAATTGACAACATTTGAGTTAATTGGAGGCACAACTGTAGAATAGTATTTAAGGAAAACCTCAAACCACTGCTTCCTTGTGTGACAACATGGGAAAATCAACAAGCAAGAATCAACAAAAAAGCCAGATTATAATTTGCTAAATTACACTGGGCAAGAGAATAATTTTTGGAGACTTGTCCTATGATCTGATGAAACTAAGATTGAACTGTTTGGCCATAGTTGCCTAACAGCAAGAAGGTTGCTGGGTCGCAAGTTCGAACCTCGGCTCAGTTGGCGTTTCTGTGTGGAGTTGGCATGTTCTCCCTGCTTCGTGTGGGTTTCCTCCAGGTGCTCCGGTTTCCCCCACAGTCCAAAGACATCCGGTACAGGTGAATTGGGTAGGCTAAATTGTCCGTAGTGTATGAGTGTGTGTGTGTGTGCGTGTGTGGATGTTTCCCAGAGATGGGTTGCAGCTGGAAGGGAATCCACTGCGTAAAAATGTGTTGGATAAGTTGGTGGTTCATTCCGCTGTGGCGACCCCGGATTAATAAAGGGACTAAGCCGACAAGAAAATGAATTAATGAATGAATGTTTGGTCATAATGACCAGTGTTACAATTAGAGGACAAAGGGGAAAGCTTACAAGCCTAGAAACACCATCCTAACTGTGAAGTATGGGGGCGGCAGCATCATGTTGTGGGGCTGTTTTGCTGCAGGAGGGACTGGTCTACTCCAAAGCATAGATGGCATCACAAAAAACTGAAGCAACATCTCAAGACATCAGCCAGGAAATTAAAACTTGGCTACAAATGGGTTTTCCAAACAGAACATGATCCTAAGCATACTGCCAAATGAGTTAAAATGTGCTTTAAGGACAACGGAGTGAATGTTTTGGAATGGCCATCACAAAGCCCTGATTTTAATCCTATAGAAAATTTGTGGGCAGAGTTGAAAAAGTTTGTGTGAGCAAAACAGCCAACAAATCTGACTCAGTTACACCAATTCTGTTCGGAGGAATGGGCCAAAATTCCTTCAAATTTGTGTGAGAACCTTGAGGAAGTATACCCAAAACATTTGAAAAAATATATATAGTTTAAAAGCAAAGCTAAAAAACAAGAAAATGTATGTACATTTTTTAAATTATTGAACAGTAAGAATGATTAATAAATGTATATAAAACAGTCCATTAAAAGTGACATTGTAGCTTCAGTTTTTGGGCTCAGGCCCATCTGAACCGCGCTCTGGCACACCTCTTCCAACCGGACCAGGGCCAGCCAACAGAACTGCGCCAATTAAGAGCACCTTTAACCTAAGTACTGTTTGGGAGACAGAACTTTATACTAGCTACAAACATTCTGTGTTTACTAAGCTTAGCAGGACCTTCTTATCTGGCTGTTGTTTTGCTAATACCCCATTTAGAACTCAAAATACTCACACCCATTGTAAAATGTCATTAAGTTTACACTTGAGGCATAGGTCACCCCCAATGTACAAAGAATTGATCACATAAGAGTTCATTCAATGTAAAAAAAAAAAGACGACTTCCAGTGTGCAATGCGGAATGCTAATGGTCTATTCCGATTCAATGAATTATGCTAAGCTAAGCTAAAGTGCTCCTGCCAGATCTAGAGATTTGCTGAATGGATTAAAAAAATAACTGTTAAACTCTATGTAACTTGGAAAATGAACCTAATTGCAAAAATTAAAGAGTGTTTCTTTTAGCTGCAGTTTCAGAATAGCTTCCCCAACACTGGTGTCTGAATTCATTACTCAAACACATTTAAAATGTTACACTACATAACACTAATAACTGATTATTGTTCATTACAGTTGACCGGTACTGCGGGGGTCTTCTAGACAAACCCTCTGGGATGATAAAGACCCCTAACTGGCCAGATAAAGACTACCCGCCGGGAGTAACGTGTTCCTGGCATATTGTTGCTCCTCTAGACCAGGTGATAATTCATTCTTTCTTTGCTTTTCATGCATGGCTGACAGCGTCTTGACAGGACGAGTATGAATAAATGTCTTATTTAAATTGCAAAGTAACTTCCCCTTCGCAGATCATTGAGCTGAAGTTTGAGAAGTTTGATGTGGAGAGAGACAGCAACTGCCGCTATGACCATGTGGCTGTGTTTAATGGGGGAGAAACTAATGAGACACGTAAGATCGGCAAGTTCTGCGGAGACAGCCCACCCATGTGAGACCCTCAGTCCATCACGTATGCATTAATATATGATTTACAACCGGCTCAGTGTTTATGTGCCACAGACATTGACCCCCAACAGAAATGTATGTGATTATACTGGAAAATGTAATGGAACGTATTACATAATATACAGTACTAGTGCTTATATTTTTCACTATGGACAGTGAATTGACACTATATAAGTGAGCCTGGACCACAAAACCTGCCATATGGCACACACATATTTACATCTGAAAGCTGAATAAATATACTTTCCATTGGTGTATTATTGTTTGCTAGGATATTGTTGGTTAGGATACATTATCTATATATATATATATATATATATATATATATATATATATATATATATATATATATATATATAATTTTTATACATATATAACTAACATAATCTCTCATACAGAAAGAAACTTACATATCTTGTATATAATTTGTTTTTTCTTCCCTTTATCAACAACAACAACTATAAAAAGTAAAACATAGGGAGCTACAAATTCAAGAAGAAAATATATTTATTTAGACGCATAATATTACATTTATTTCCCAGAGATGGGTTGCGGCTGGAAGGGCATCAGCTGCGTAAAAACGTGTTGGATAAGTTGGTGGTTCATTCCGCTGTGGCAAGCCCAGACAGGGACTTACACACACACACACACGTTTGTTTTTGTGAAAAGTGGGGACATTACATAGGTTTCCATTCATTTTATGCAGCCCAAACCGTATATTGTATTGCCCTCACCCCACCCCACTCCTAAACCCAACCACCACAGGAGACTGTGTGCAGCTTTACTCTCTGATTAAACTCATTCTGTAGGATTTATAAGCATTTTGAGAAATGAGGACGTCACCAATGTCCTCATATTTCACCTCCTTTTTGTAATACCTGTGTCATACCCATGTCATTATACAGATTTGTGTCCTGATATGTCACAAAAACACGTACACACACACACACACACACACACACACACATATATGTGTATATATATATATATATATATATATATATATATATATATATATATATATATATATATATATATATATATATACATATTACACATATATATACACAGTATATACACATTTTTTATTCTTATTCAAATATTTCCCGATTGATGTTTAATGGACAAGAAACATTTGACAAAATTTCCTATCCTATTTTTTATTCTTATTTTTTTGTTTGGCTGAAATAAAATCAGTTTTTACAGTTTTCAACATATTTCAAGGTCAATATTATTAGACCCCTTAAGATGTAAAAAAATATTCTAATTAACCTAACTTGCCTAATTATGAAACATGATAATTTATTTTTATTTTAGAAATACTTTTTAAAAGTGTATATACCTTTTAATTACACAATATAGCACTCTGTATATTTTCAATTTACTTATAGGAGTACTCCACTTGCTTTCGAATATAGGCCCATTTTACAAGTTAACTTGAATTCATGCAGCCAATCTCTGGGTCTGGTGGGAGCACTTTCAGCTTAGCTTAGATGCTTGATGGATTAGACCATTATGTTTCGAAAAAAGATTTCTGATAACTTTTTCTTTTTTCCTACTTTCGTAGTTACGTTAAGACTGATGCAAAATGAAATGTTTCAAAAATGTCTAAAAAAACACTACTCTCATTCTGGTACAATAATAAAAGGAACTCTGGCTATGAGCCATGGCTGCAGCAAGCACAAGATATTACGCAGCACCTGAAAATAGTCCCCAGCTAAGTAACTAGGTAACTGCACTGTGTATAAGCATTGTGTCCGCTGCATGGTATGGCAACTAAGTTCCTTTATTACTATGCCAGAATGAGAGTATGGTTACAATTTTCTATTGGTCTTAGTACAAAATAAAGTAAGTAATAATGTAAGGAAAATTATTAAAACTCATTTGAATTTGTTGAACAAGATGCTAATGGTCTAATTTGACTCAATGATTTATGCTAAGCTAAGCTAAGCTAAGCTACTGTATACGTGCTCCAGCCAGCACTGGAGATCTGATGAACGGATTCAAAAATGGAGGTCAATTTACAACTGTAAGAGGAGTTGTAAAATGAGCATTTTCCAAAAAAATTAATAAAAAAAGTGTGTGATTGTGTAAAGGTACATTGCAGGGGTGGGCAAACTGGTCCTGGAGGGCCTGTGTCCAGCTTAGTTTAGCTCCAACCTTCCTTAACATGGAAGTTTCAAGTATACCTAGAAAGAGCTTGATTAGCTGGTTCAGGTTTGTTTATTGGGGTTGGAACTAAAATATGCAGGACACCGGCCCTCCAGGACCGAGTTTGGACACCCCTGGTATATAACCCCCCCTTTACCCCTAATAAATGTTTATGTTTAGACTAATAAGCTCATGTTTAATCTTCTGTGCAGTTTCTTCTTTATGGTGCACTTACAAACCACCTTTTTAATTAATAAAGCTTTACTTTACAGAAATATTTGGAAAAGATATATGGCAATTCCCATGCAACATTATATATTTGATCTTCTAGATCAATTTATTCATTTTACATGTCAGGTAGAGTTGAGTTTTACCATTTTTGAATCCATTCAGGCGGTCTCTGGGTCTGGTGGAAGCCGTTTTAGCTTAGCTTAGCATTAATCACTGAATTTGATTTGACCATTGCAATTTCCTAAAACAAATATGAAAATAAAAATAGGCTAGTCTAAAATATGCTAAATAGTTAGCCTATTTTCAAGTCTAACTCATATTAGCCTAGAAAATAACAATGTTCTTGGTACACATTGGAAAATGATCAAAACATCAACAAAAGATGCTAATGGGCTAATCTGATTCAATGATTTTATGCTAAGCTAAACGAAAAGCTCTCTAACCACACCTGGAGATCAGATGAATGGATTAAAAAATGGTAAAACTGAACAGTTTACGTCTAGAGGAGTTGTAAAATGAGCCTATTTTCAAAAAATAAATTAAAAAAGTGTGTTTATGCAAGGATATATTCAGACCGAAATGTATTTTTCAGTGGTTGATGCTACTTTATTACATTCTCCCCATTACCCCTAATAAATGTTTATGTTTAGGCTTTCAAAATTGGTTTGTGTAATAAGCCTGTGTTTAATCGTCCGTGCAGTTTTCTTTAAGGTGCACTTAACCGCCATTCTGATTTTTAAAGCGTGTCCGCATTGTCAATAAAGCTTTACTGTACGGAGGTATTTTTAAAGGATACATGTCCATTCCCATTCAACGTTATATTTGATCTCCTACTGTAGGTCAATTTTACAAGTCATGTAGAGTTGAGTTTTACCATATTTGAATCCATTCAGCTGGTTTCTGGGTCTGGTGGAAGCAATTTTAGCTTAGCTTAGCATAAATCAGTTAGTTTGATTATACCATGACATCTTGCCAAAAAATTAAAATAGGCTAGCCTAAAATATGCTAATTACTTAGCCTAGTTTAAAGGCTAACTCATATTAGCCTAGAAAATAACTTTATGTTGTTCTTGGTACACATTCATGTAACTAGAGAAAAGGAAAACAATCAAAACTCTTTCTAAATTTTTTAGCAAGATGCTAATGGTCTAATCTAATTTAATGATTTATGCTAAATAAAGCTAAAAGCTTTCCAACCACACCTGGAGATCAGATAAATGGAATAAAAAATGGTAAAACTAAACTGTTAAACCCTAGATGAGTTGTAAAATGAGCCTATTTCCTAAATAACAAATCTATTAAAAATGTGCGTGTGTTTGTGTGTATAATATTCAGGATATATTGGGGCCGAAATGTATTGTTTAGTGGTTGAGGCTACATTATTACATTCCCCCCATTACCCCTATTAAATGTTTACGTTTAGGCTTTAAATACAGAATTGGTTTGTGTTATTAGCCCGCGTTTAATCGTCCGTGCAGTTTTCTTTAAGGTGCACTTACAAACCGCCATTTTGATTATTAAAGCGTGTCCGCATGGTCGATAAAGCTTTACTGTACAGAGGTATTTTGAAAGAATATATAGTCAACATCATTTATTTATTTGATCTCCTAGGCCAATTCATTCAGACGGTCATCATCTCCTCATAACGTTTCTCTCCGACTTGAGTCTGACTGCTGATGGATTCATTGGCCATTACCGCTTTAAATGGAGGAGTCCCAGCACAGCGAGCGCCCCTTTGACCCCCGCGGGCACCATATCACCCAGCACACCACCCGCAGGTCAGTCCACCAGGATTCATTCACATGAAAAATGCAAGTAGCGGCACGGTGTAAAACTGCTGTACATTATGGGAATAAACGCGTGTAGGTAATGACATTGGAATGTATCGGAGATTTATTGTGTTTGCTTCATATGGAAGCCATTAGTCGGTTCACATGGGAAGACTAATGTGCTTCTATTTTGTTACAAAAGTGCTTTGACGGAAATAAATGTGTGTGTTTTATACTGTTCTAGTGAGTTATTGTCGAAACTGATCCTTCTACCTCTTTTCCAACAAAAGCTCTTACATATTCAGAAGAACTTTGCAAGCAGAAATGTAAAAGGACTGGAACAATTGAAAGTCATTACTGCTCTAGTAACTTTGGTAAGTGTCCGTTGTTTGATTTTAAATGTGTATTCTGCTTTCCGCAGACTCGATTAACAGCAGGATTTCTTGGAATTTCTTTGATTTTGCAGCTCTAGGCGTCAACACTGCTGTATTTTTCATGCTTTTAGTGCTTTTATTAAGACATTAAAAATATTAGTTTGATTTTTTTTATTAAAATTATTATTAATTAATTATTTATCTTTTTTTTTTTCTTTTCTTTTGTATTAAGATGCACCTCATTTGTATATTCCCGCTTTTGAATGTTACCAAGCCTCTCATGTTAAATGACAACATATGGACTGAACAAATATGGTACACTCTGTTTTCTCACTGTCAACTCAGGAACTCTGGAATGATGTGTATATGTGTGTATGTATGTGTGTATGTGCATATATGTATGTATGTATATATATATATATATATATATATATATATATATATATATATATATATATATATATATATATATATATATATATATATATATATATATTTAATTCTTTCAACTCCGTGGTTTTGGTAGGGTCGGGGTAATGTAATGCTTTAAACTGTAAATGCAAAAACTCAATAAATAAATATTCAAAAAAATATATATATTAGTTTGATTTCGTAATGAAATAACCAATTCTGAAAAAGAAGTTCATTCATTTAAAAAAATTATGAATTTGCATTACTTTATCAAATTAAGTTTTGAGGATGAATATTGGGATCACTTTATAATTATTTCTTTCTTTATTAAAACTGTACTATACTTACAATTAGATAACTTCATAATATAATTTAGATGCTAAAAAAAATCTATTTTTAAATAATAAAACAATGTTTTTTATAAAATAATTCTGAAGAATGCCTCTTATTTTCACAAAGGGTATTTTTTTATAAAATATACATTAAAACAAAAATATTTAAAAGCTATTTTTACAAATTAAAATAACTCCTTTCTCTAAATACATTTTAAAATGTTGATTTATTTTTAGTGTAAACCTTCAGTAATATAACATTTCATACTGGTATCAGTTATTTATGTATGTATGTATGTATGTATGTATGTATGTATGTATGTATGTATGTATGTATGTATGTATGTATGTATTTATTTATTTATTTATTTATTTATTTATTTATGTAAATACCATGATAATCTAAAATGCCTATCTGTAATAAAATAATTGTAATATAGGCTATATTACATATAGGAAACATACAGGCTATAGGAAATAGCAAAACATATTTTTAGCATTTAGAAATTCATCAGAATTTCTAAATGCTCTATTCTCTCTATTAAATGTTTCTCAAATTATGTTTAACAGAGCAAGGGAATTTTCACTGTATACCTGATAATATTTTTTCTTCTGGAGAAAGTCTTATTTGTTTTATTTCGGCTAGAATAAAAGTAGTTTTTAATTTTTTAAAAACCATTTCAAGGTCAAAATTATTAGCCCCTTTAAGCGATATTTTTTCCCATAGTCTACACAACAAACCATCGTTATACAAATACTTGCCTATTTAACCTAGTTAAGCCTTTAAATGTCACTTTAAGCTGTATAGAAGTGTCTTGAAAAGATCTAGTAAAATATTATTTACTGTCGTCTTAGCAAAGATAAAATAAATCAGTTATTAGAAATGAGTTACTTCACATATACACTCTAGAGACATCAGAAAAAATGTAAAAAGGGGCATAATAGGTCCCCTTTAAAAGTTAACTAAACCTCTCAGTCAGTTTCTGTTTTATTAATGCTTATAGATGGAAAATGTGTTCAGGCCGATACTGAGACTCAGCTCCTTTATTTTAATTGCAGCGGCAGTAAAGCTGCTGAGCACAGTAAAAACAGCAGAAGCGAGCATAGCGGGACTATACATACTTCATACATAACCATGAACATGCAGTTTTATGCCAAAAAGAAATCATGATTCCATGAATATACCGGACTTTTTTCTTTCTTTCTCCTTCCTCAGTGATTACGGCCACTCTTATCTCAGCAGCCATGAGGGAGCAAAGCGTTCTTGCCACTTTTTCCATCATGCACCTTTATAAAGAAGGAAATTTAGCCATCCAACAAGCTGGGAAAACCATGAGCACCAAAGTAACGGTCCTCTGCAAACAATGCCCGCTGGTCAGAAGAGGCGAGTATCTTTACACTGATCCATATACAAAAATACCAAGGTTATTCATTTTAATTCTAAAGCATGCCAGAGGATATTTTAGGCATTATTTTTTTTACATTTATTTGTGTGCTTTTTGTATTTTATAAAACTATAACAAAATGTAGAAAAAAAAAAAACAATACAATACTGTAACAGTCAGAAGAATTTCAGAACTGCCTTAATTCTTCATGGCATAAATTCAACAAGGTACTGGAAATATTCCTCAAAGATTTTGGTCATCCATGATGTGAATCTCCCATTCCACCACATCCCAAAGTTGCTCTATCGGATTAAATTCTGGTGACTGTGGAGGCCATTTGAGTACAGTGAACTCATTTTCATGTTCAAGAATCCAGTCTGAGATGATTGGCGCTTTATGACATGGCGCATTATCTTGCTGGAAGTAGCCATCAGAAGATGGATATACTGTGGTCATAAGGGGATGGACATGGTCAGCAACAATACTCAGGTAATGTTCAAATGATGCTCAACTGGTACTAATGGGCCCAAAGTGTGCCAAGAAAATATCCCCCAGACCATTACACCACCAGCAGCAGCCTGAACCATTTATACAAGACAGGATGGATCCATGTTTTCATATTGTTGTCACCAAATTCTGACCCTACCATCCGAATGTTGCAGCAGAAATCGAGAATCATCAGACCACACAATGTTTTTCCAATCTTCTATTGTCCAATCTTGGTGAGCCTGTGTGTATTGTAGCCTCAGTTTCCTGTTCTTAGCTGACAAAAGTGACACCCAGTGTGGTCTTCTGCTGCTGTAGCCCATCCGCCTCAAGGTTGGACGTGTTCAGATATGCTCTTCTGCATACCTCAGTTGTAACAATGATTTGAGTTACTGTTGCCTTTCTATCAGGTCGAACCAGTCTGGCCATTCTCTTCTGACTTCTGGCATCAACAAGGCATTTGCGCCCACAGAACTGCCGCTCACTGCATATTTTCTTTTTGTTTGTCCTCTGTAAACTCTAGTGGTGGTTGTGCGTAAAAAAACAACAGTAGATCAGCAGTTTCTGAAAAACTCAGACCAGCCTGTCTGACAACAACAACCATCCCACATTCAAAGTCACTTAAATCACATTTCAACCCCGTTCTGATGCTCGGTTTGAACTGCAGCAGATCGTCTTGACCATATTTACATGCCTAAATGCATTGAGCTGTTGCCATGTGATTGTCTGATTAGAAGTTTAACACTTAGTAAGTTAATGAGCAGTTGGACAGGTGTACCTAATAAAGTGTGTATACAGTATGTTTGTTTAAGAGTTTCTCAAAGTCCTTATTAAATCATAATTTGTCCAGTAGGAAATCAATGGCCAAAACTGAATTTAAAAGCATTTTTTATTTGTACTTTTGAAGGTGAATAAATAAGTGTGGTTTATTCATAAACTAATTTCGAGAGGATCACGTGCTTATAATCAACACGGCTGGCTCCTTATTAGCTAATCAGCCCTATTAGATGATTAGGGAAGCATTATAAATAACCTGAGTTTTTCACTCCAGTTATCTTCGTCTTGAAGCTCCCCCCTTTCCACCCCTTCATCCTCCTCCTTTTTCTGATCGGGCGACACGGTGGCCCAGTGGCTAGCACTGTTGCCTCACAGCAAGAACACCCCCGGTCCAACCTTTCGGGCCGGTTGGTGTTTCTGTGCGGAGTTTGCATGTTCTCCCCGTGTTCAGGTTTCCTCCCACCGTTCAAAACATAAACCATAGCCAATCGACTAAAACAAATTCACCCAATACAACCTTAGTTCACACTTCTTACGGTGACAAGCAGGGGAGTTCTCGAGACCTACCTGACCTCGAACTCCCCTCTCGCCCTTCTAACGGGAGGGAGCCCCGGGCTCGAGGATATCAGGGCTCTCTCCCGGGACAGCATGCCAAATACGCTTTATTGATTATCAACTAAGTGTGAACTCTTGAAATAAATAAATAAATGAATGAATGAATGAATAAATTAATAAATAATTACATACATACATAAAACATTTAAAAAATACATGAATAGATATATGAAATTTGGGGGGGGAAAAAAATCACACCTGAGACCTTCGTGCCCAGATTTGTCCACTTGGCCTGAATGAAGCTGCGATTTGTAATATGCTTGAGGGTTAATTGAAACCATCTCAGCTGGCGAGTACAGCAGATGTTTAAAGTTGATTGAGGTAGATTTTGGAAGGTGATAGTTTGCAAATTTCAAACTCCCCCCAAAAATTCTTTTGGCTCCACTTATAGTGCTGAGATATTTCAGGCAGGATATGCCATTTCAGCGTCACGGGTGTGAAACTTAAGCTTGCTCAGGAGAGGCTCTCGGTTGGTTTCCTTGTGTCACAGACAGCTAGAATAATAACTTTCTGCAACCACATGGATGGTATGTGACTTTATTGTGCCATGCTTTACCTCAGCTCACTTAGTAGTAAAATATTAAGCCATTGCTCGGAAACTGTGAAAACAACTTTTGTTTTGAGGGAAATTTCTAGAAATTTGCCATGGAGGAATTTGCGTCAAGGTATGTAGTATAGGTTTTTGTATTTCAGAGGAGCTGTTTGACATTAATCATTTGCAGTTGAATTTTTTAAAATGAAAAGCAGGGGAATAAATACAGTTGAAACCAGAAGTTTACATACACTCTAAAAAAAGCAACATAACTATTTTTTAAAAAAATGTCTGATGGTAAATCATGCTAAATGTTTACTATTTTAGGTCCGTTAGGATTACCTAAATGGTTTACATTTGCAAAATGTCAGAATAATGAGAGAATTCTTTTGAGAATGTTTCAAGAGTTCACACTTAGCTGATGATTAATTATAAAAGCTTGTTTTGCATGCTGTCCCGGGAGAGAGCCCTGAGCTCATGAGATCCTTGAGCCCAGGGCTCCCTCCTGTTGCAAGGCGGGAGGGGAGTTTGAGCTCAGGTAGATCTTGAGAACTCCCCTGCTGTAGCAAGTGATTGCTCTCGAAAATAACTACGTACTAGAAGCATGTCATTGGTGCCAATTTGGATTGTTCAATTGACTTAATTGCATGTTTTTAGGCGGTGGGAGGAAACCGGGGAACCCGGGGGAAACCCACGTGAGCACGGGGAGAAGTGCAAACTCCACACAGAAATGTCTGCTAGTTTAGTAAAGCCAGGAACCAGAGACATTCTTGCTGTGAGGCAACAGTGTTACGCACTGGGCCACCGTGTCACCCGTCCAAGAAGGAGGAGTAGCGGAGGAAGGGGGGACTCTTCAAAACGAAGATAGCAGTGGAATGAAACCCAGGGTATTTATAGTAGTTTAGGAGTCATCTGATTGGAGCGTAGTGATTTAGATAATTCGGATCCAGCCGCTAGCAATCATAAGCACGTGATCCTCTCGAAATTTGTTTATACATAAACTTCACTTAATTAGTTTCTATATAGTCAAAAGTTTACAGACATTTCCTTGGTATTTTTTTTCCTTGGTAGCTTTTCTTTTAAACTGTTTAACTTTGGTCAAATGTTTTGGGTATCCTTCCTGATATGTTAATTTTTTAATATGGCATATTTAAAATTTTGGTAAACCTGGCAACCCTGACTGGGATTTTGTTTTATTCCAAAAGGACTAAACCTTTTTGAAGGAATCTGCTGATGTCAAACTCTTAATGCCACAAGTCAAAAGGTGTATATGTAATTTATATTGGGCTATTCGTAATGTAATGTGTTTGTTTTGATTCTTTAGGGCTTAACTACATAGTCATGGGACAGACCGATGAACACGGACAAGGCGTTATTTCCCCTTATAACTTTGTGATGCTCTTCAAAACCAAAAAGCAACAGGATTTGGCCGTGCTGAAAAATATACGCTGCTGATGTGCACAGGTGACCAAAGCTGTTCCTGGATTTGCATTCACTTTATGTACATGCGTTTGATAACATCCATACTTTGACTCTTTTAGTAATAACGGTAACACAGTGTCTTCACTATAAGTGTCATGAAAAGATTCCAGCAACAAGCAAATTGACTGTTTCGATATGACAGAAACATTTTAATACCAGCCACTGCATTTGTTAACATTGCATTCTTCATTATTTAAAATATCTGGCTACCGAATGATGGGTGTTGTTGCTTTCATTTCAAACTTTCATTTTCCAACAACCTTATTTAACCTTTATTTTAATTTCTCTGAAATTCAGAATTGATTTTAAAGTGCTTTTACTGGTTTATAAATCCCTCCATAATTTACCCCCATTCTATCTCACAGAGCTGCTTCATCCTTACACTCCTGTGAGATCTCTTAGGTCGAGTGAGCAGAATCTTCTGTCAGTTCCACAATCTAGGCTAAAACGTAGAGGGGACAGAGCTTTCTCTGTGGCAGGTCCTCGGTTGTGGAACACCTTGCCCCTTGAGATCAGATTGGCTCCATCATTATCCACTTTTAAATCACGTCTTAAAACATACCTTTTTAGCTTGGCTTTTTAGATTATTTTAATAGTTCATTCTACCGCTATTTTGTAAATCTTTACAGACGTTTTGCTTGCTTTTTTTCTTGTGTTTATATTCTGTCTTTTATTTTTTATTTTTTATCTTGTCTTATGTACAGCACTTTGGTCAGTCTTGTGACTGCTTTAAAATGTGCTTTATAAATAAATGAACTTGAACATTTTCAAGATCTGAGGATCTGAACTCGCAACATGCCAATAAATGCCACGTAAAATGATATCCAAGGCCACATCGGTAGCATTTATGTAAGGGATAATCAACGGCTTGCCTTGTGCTAAAGGATTTTAATGCACGTGCACGTGCACGTGCATTTAATGAAGTGCATTAATATCCCTTAACGCACAGCAAGCCGTTGATTATCCCACTTATTCCATGGCTAGTTGCCAAAGTGAGGGTAAGTTTAAAATAGTTTTGCTTTTTGCAACTCAATATTTGTCCGAATTTTGGTCAGTTTTGACATGTTAGATTTTCTAGTCCCTCCACTGAATCAGGCAGGGAGGGAGAGAAAGAGAGAGAGAGAGAGATGTGCGTGCTGTTTATACCAAGCGGCAACCTCCCGCTCTCCCTCAGGAAGCCAATACAGAAGTAACTAAAACTGCAATTCATTTGAAATTCCGCTAGTTCTGGCCGCTCCTGGCTCCAAAATAGAGCAAATTTTAATTGAGCCCACTGTTTGAATGGCCAACTCTACAGCAGAAAAAAAGGTGTTTACAGTCTGGTACAAAAAAAGATTTTGGTTAATACAGCTAATATTACCCTTCATGACAACTGTGAGGGGGGTGAATATTTTTATAACTCATCTGTTTCCTTTATATTAAGTTATATTAAGTTTGCATAATCAAGGGAGTGGCCTCTTGAGTGACAGTTAGGTCTCGTTGTTCGCCGTCACGTCACCTCAGCTAAATCCTGCAGATTAGCCACTGAACTCTGCATATTTATCGTATTTCTGTGTTGTTTTATGTGGCTTTACACAGTCGACTGTCTTTTGGACTTGTTTCCAAAATTATTAGATGGCATGGTATGCCGAGTGCACTTAATTGTGCTCACAAACCATTCACGTGGCCTCCGTTTCCCATGTGAGTAAAGTTATATACTTATATACCATCTCTATTTATGTATTTGTTTTATTTAAGATCATTTATCATTTATATTTATATTTAGAGCTGTAATGCACTGCAGAATCTGACGAATTGATTAGCTATAGGCTCTAGAACAGTCATCTGAAGCGTTGTCATACAGTGTTATGCTGGATTTCATCAATAGTCTTACATTTACTAACACAGACTCTATCTGAAGTGTTTGGAAGTAATTTGCGTTTTTCTTTTGTTGAAAAACATCATAAGAACAATGTTTAGTGGCTCAATGTATTACTACAGTGTTTTTAAAAGTCTAAACACTTAATTGATATAGTACACAACCAAGCACAAGTGGTCAGAATACAAACGAGTCACAGGTGATAAAGTATTAAGCGTTCTCCCAAAGTAAAGTGTGTCTGAACCAGTTCCAAGCAAACTGTCAGCAGGTGTCTGTAGCTCCGTTCACTCTCCGCCTCTTTGCACTTGTTTGGTATCCCGCCATGGGTGTGATGACGCGCGAACAAAATGGCGACGGTTGGCCATTGGTGACGTCACGGATACTACGTCCATATATTTTACAGTCTGTGGTTTATACCTGTTAATAGTAAGATGCGATTTCATCAATCCAATCACAGGTGGACAAATAAGACATTCCCAGTCACACCTGGAGTGTGTTTCCAGTTACACATGTTTCTATTGTCTACTTTCTACCAGTTCTCTGCCGAGGGAGCTCTGTATATTGGCTTTCTCTTAACATTACCTTTAATACTGGGCTACCTATAGCAGAATTTCCTCGATTTACATTTCATAACAAACATACTAATCTTAATAAGTGAAGTTTTTAAACTAATTTCGAGAGAAGCACGTGATATAATTGACTGCAGCTGGCCGCCTATCTACACTCATTAGTTAGCCAATCAGATTTATCCTAATTTACTATAAGTAGCCTAGCTAGATATTACTCCCTTATCTTCGTTTTCCAGAGAAACCCCCCTGTCAGGGTTCTGCCACTCTGGTCTTGGAAATTCTTGTTTTGGTGGCAGAGCTCTGACACTAGCTGTGTCTGGTCCTGTTTCTGTCTCTGTGTGCGCGCGCGCCATCGTGGGTGTACGCAGAGTGTGCGCGCTCCCGCTTGATGCGGCCGCACGCACTCTGCATCCCTCAGACACGCGCGCTCTTGTACTCGTGTTTGTGTTTTCGCCTGTCTGCAGCGTGGTGTTTCATTCCCAGCGTCTCAGTCTAGTTGGTTTCGGTTCTGGTCGGTGCTGGGATAAAGCATGCATGCTGCGTGTGTGAGCGCATGGTGAGTGTTTTCATTCATCGTGTGCTCGTGTCTTGCGTCTCTTGTCAAAGCACGTGGCTTGGTGTTTACATTGTGGTCACATGCTTTTGTCGTGTGCTTCAGTGTTGTGCTTGTCTTGTCATGAACATGCGGTTAATGAGTTCTCTCATTGGCTGCATGTTCTTGTCCTGTTTTATGTGAGCGCATGGCTTGTGTTGTCTCTCTGTGTCATGCGCTCTCCCGTCTATTGTCTAGTCCCACCCTCCTTGTTAACTCATTATTAGTTTGTCATGTTCACCTGTGTGTCAATTTACTTTTGCTTAAAATCCCCTCATGTTTTCAGTCCTGTGCCAGTTCGTCGTCTAAACTCCCCATGTGTTCCTACTCTTGTCATGCCAGCCAAGTTTGTTTGTTAGTGTCATAGTTATGTTTTTCCCCCTCGGAGTGGTTTTTGTTCTTCTTTTGTTTTATTTTTATTATCAATAAATCATCCTGTTTGCACTTGAGTTCTTGCTCCCTCATCCTTCCTGAACCCTGACACCCCCCATCCACCCCCTTTCTCCTCATTTCCTCCTTTACAAAAAGGGGAGCTCTCGAGAACCACCTGATCTCGTACTCCCCTCACATGCTCTATGGACCTGGCGGGAGCCCTGGGCTCAACTATCTCCGAGCTCAGGGTTCTCTCCCGGGACAGCATGCCAAACCTGCTAACAGTTGTCAAGCAATATTTAAGTGTGAACTCTTGAAAGTGCCATATCAATTAAATAAGCTTTAGGAATGTTACACATTGGCTAATGAAATTAAAGAGAATTTATTTCCTATCAACTTTAAGCTTTCGCACTTTAGTTTTGACATGCTGTTTTTAGAAATAACACTTTAACAAATATTTTTGAACATCTAAAGTAAATAAGTCGTGTTATTATACGTCTTTCGAATCAAAGTATTAGGCTAGGCAAACTGATCTCATGGAATTGATCTAACAAAAAGACAGCGCTCGCTGCTTTAAGTGGAATAACATTAGGATTATTAAAACACATTAATCTATACAAGTCTATACACATGAAATAAAGCATTCACAAAGCTGTATCTTATGGAACGCTAGTTCAAAGGCACATAAGATGGATTAAAGTGAAAGTAGCCAAAGCCCATTTCAGAAACTTTTGCTGTTGAATATGTAGGGAAATTTAGCAAAAGAAAAAAAACGTGGCAAGAACTTCGAGACAAGTAAAAAAACATTCTGCTTTATTTATCTTCTTTAAAACAAAAGCAATCAGCCAAACACACTGGATCAGTGTAATATTACATTAACTGTTGCTTACGGTCATAAATTAATTATGAAACTTACCTCTGCGATCTGCCAAAAAAATACACCTGAGAACAAATAATCGGTTAAAAAGTCCAAAGACTGACCATTAGATACACCAAAGATTAATTATATATCACATTTTAACAACAGAGATGCAAGAGATTAATGTAGATCCAGCGGCAGGTCCTGAGATGAACCGTTCGCAGAGCTGCCGCCAACCGCCTTCACCTTCCAACATTTTTAAATGCGCTATCCTTATACATGAACTGCCGATTTGACTATAAAATAACAATATTCGCGCTTGAAAAACTCTTAAAACTTGATTTTGTGGCATAACTTATGAGTATTTTCCTAATTTTGCGGATTCCCAACCGCCATTAACAGCCCTCGTTGATTTCCCGTGCAGCACATGCGAGTTGCCATGGTAATTATAAACGTTTGGGAGAAGCGCATTTATTTCGAATTGTGATCAAAACTGACTGGAACTACCTGCGTGTTTCAACGAAAATAATGCACACCCTCCAGCCAATCAGAATCAAGAATTTCAACAGACCATGGAATAACACCGAATAAAGCACATAATCAGTACCTGAGGGGATCATTGTCATTGATTGTTGTGGTTGTCCAGCCTTGGCATCGCAGAAATAGAACCCGTTTACTCAATAGAAATTTTGCTAGTCGCTGTCGCAGAAAATGCTTCTTTTAACACGGAAACGATAGCTTGTATTGCATGTCGCATATATAGTTAGGATGGTAACCTTTTCTAAACCACATGTACCCCCAATAGTACATTAAAAATATCCTTAACCAGATGAAGCAATGACATCTTCTAATCTATATACCGAACACTTGTCCTTCATATATTGTCTGGAGAACTATAACACAAACACTGATTTGCTGTAGCTGGATGGTGGTGACATTTACGTCTCAGGAGATGCGAACATGTTGGCCTTTAAGTCTGACATTTATCTAATCTATCTAGTGTTGTAAAGAGTGAACAAAGATTGAAGGTGACAAAATGAAATGAAGTGCACTGGAGAAATTGGTACTATGACACCTGCGGATACTACAGAGCATCCTGAATGCTTGGCTGTATCAAAAGTTGCACCTTATATACCCTGATTCACTATGCCCTGCATTAGTCCACTAATACACTACCTGACAAAAGTCTTGTGGCCTATCCAAGTTTTAGGAAGAACAATATTAAATGGACTTCTAGTTGATCATTTGGCTTATATAAAGGGCAAAGGCCTCTAGATTACGCTTATTTTACCAAAATAAAATATGATTACGTCTTGATTTTTAATTATTTAATTTCAAGAGTTCGCCCTTAGCTGATGATTGATTATGAATCGTGTTTGGCATGCTGTCCCAGGAGAGAGCCCTGAGCTCATGAGATCCTCGAGCCCGGGGCTCCCTCCTATTGCAGGGCGAGAGAGGAGTCAGAGTTCAGGTAGAACACCCCTGCTTGATAATGTTGCAAGTAGATCTCGAATGATATGGAGCGTCTATGCTGTCAATTTTCCTATGTTACATGTTTTTGGTCTGTGGGAGGAAACCGGAGAGCCCGGTAAAAACCCACGCAAACACGGGGAGAACATGCAATCTCAGAAACGCACAGAAATGCCGACTTGGCCGGTAGTGTCTGAGCCAGTGACATTCTTGCTGTGAGGCAATCATGCTAACCATTAGGCCTCGGTGCTGCCCTGACAAGGAAATGGGAGGAGTAGGGGTGGAAGGGGGGTTCTTCGAAGATGGCTGAGTTAAGATACTCTGGTTACTTATAGTGGTTAAGGAGCCGTCTGATTAATGAATCAGTGTTAGCTAATGTGGACCAGCTTCTATCAATCATAAGCGCGTGCTCCTCTCGGAAATTAGTTTATAAATAAACTTCACTTAGCACAGTGTGACTTTGCTTAGACAAAAGTTGTGTCAATTAACAGAAATAATGTCCAGTGTAGAATACAAAGTCATGGTGCAGTGGAAAAAGAATTAATATTGTGTCTGACTGCCCATGAGCTTGGAGGACTGCATCCGTACATGTCTGCAATGACTCAGATAACTTGAGTTTATCAAGAATCTTTGGATTCATCATCAATGCCTCCTCCTTCATTGTACCCCGGATAATGCTCAATAATGTTCATGTCTGGTGACTGGGCTGGCCAATCCTGGAGCATCTTGACCTTCTTTGCTTTCAGGAACTTTGATGTGGAGGCAGAAGTATTAGAAGGAGCGCTATCCTGCTGAAGAATTTGCCCTCTCCTGTGGTTTGTAATGTAACGAGCGGCACAAATGTTTTGATACCTCAGGCTGTTGATGTTGCCATCCACTCTACAGATCTCTCGCACACCCCCATACTGAATGTAACCCTAAACCATGATTTTTTTCTTCACCAAACTTGACTGTTTTCTATGAGAATCTTGGGTGCATTTAGGATCCAATAGGTCTTCTGCAGTATTAGTGATGATTGGGATGCAGCTCAACAGATGATTCATCTGAAAAATCTACCTTCTGACACTTTTCCAAATGATCAACTAGTCAATTATTATTTGTTGCTCTTACAACTGGGATCAACGACAAGCAGTGGCGTAGCGGACGGGCCCGCAGGGCACGCACCGCAGGGGGGCCCCACGTCGTAGCGATTTTCAATAATTGAAAATCCAGGAATCGCAATAATCAAACTCTTGGGAACAACTGTGGTCAGAACCAAAGTGCACAGGTCTGTGTTCTCTGAACTCCTCTCAAGCGGTGGACTACTTCATTCTGATTGCTTGCCGCCGAACTGCGTCATAGCCAATGAAGACGCGCCGCTGTTTCTCGCCGCTAGTTCTCGTTAAAAAATGAATGACTTCTGGCTACTTTGACGTTCTCGGTTTGTGATCGCTCCTCAGTTTGTAAAGGATTCCCCACGTTGTCACTCCACCCCGCCTCCTTTCCCCGCTCCTCAATTTGTAACATAGATATATACACTAGATATCGCATAGGGACCCTGAGCATGCGTCAATAGCGCCGCCATATTGGTACAGTGCTCCCAGGACAAATGTCATTCAATCGCACTAGACAAGACAGTGTTATTACGTGAAGATGCTGGACTTTAGCGCTGTCTACGAGTGTAGTAACGAGCAAACAAAGAAAACAAAGCACAAAGGCAGAACATTTCATAGGTAAGATTAAGTTTTTTACGTTTTTGTATGTTTTGTAATTTGTGCTTAACAGGTAGCGTTATTGATAATAACAGTCACTTACTGCATTCACCATAAGGCATAGCAGCTCCAACTCGCACTAAACACTCGGCTTATGCTAGTTTTGTTGAATAAAATCAGCAAACAATGCAAAAGAAATATAACAACGAGATGCTGCGCTGCCAGAAACTTGTATTATTGTCGGCTAGTGAACGAGTCGTTCATAACGGAGATTCATTCACAACTGAATCGCTCCCTCCATCAGTATGAGCAGTGAAAGCAGGAGAGGAGGTGTGTTTCAGGACATGATTAGATCAAATTTAACAGGGAGGGTGAATAGTAAATTTCTGTACACACAAACACAAGCTTTTTGTCAGGAATGCCCGTGCGGTCACTGATCCATCAATGTAGAAAAGTGATGTAAAATTATAATTTTCATAATAAAAAAAAAATTGCATACTAACATCCAGGAAAACTTCCGATCATAGATATATGTGTATATGTGTATATCTCTGGCTCTGACACTACCCCCCCCCCCCCCCCCACCCCACCACCTTCTATTGCGGGGCCCCGTCGGTGATCCCTGCAGGGGGGCCACCGCATTTTGCGGTACGCCACTGACGACAAGACTTTTGCTAGGTAGTGTAGAGTGCACTGAAGGGATGTAGCTTTGTCTATCAGTAAAGTATTTTGCTTTTAGTCGTGCAAAAATGTTAATTTAATTAAATAATCATTTATTTAGAAACTTACTTGATTGGACTCTGATGTGGTCGCCATCTTGTGGTCAGATACAGTAATTCATTCGGCCTGCAAACTCACTACATTATGGGTATTCACTAGCTGTGCATTGTAGGATTGATTGAGTCAGAGTCCCTTTAAGGCAAGTCACTTCACTCGATATGCTCAGGCATTCTGTCTGAATGAGGAAACGTAAATCCTCCAAAATTGCTTGCCAAGCTTACGATTACATTTCATATTACGAAACAACACAAGTGTGTTTTTAGTTTAATTTTGAAATGTTTGAATGACACAAAATCTGCAGAGACTCACTTCTGGTCCAAGCCCCTCCCCCGAAGAATCCTCAGTCTATAGCGATCGCTGATTGGCTCCTTTGCTACAAGGTGGGGCTTCATTCACCATATTGACCGTTACACTTTCACATTCAAAGCTATACGAGTGACACGTCTTGCATAATCTTCAGTTGAGTGCACTTCAGAACGTCCACTATAGTTTCAGACACCACTGCGAATGGCTGCTGCCAATAGCTCATGGAATTCCTCATGGAAGATCCAGATTGATCTCTTGAAGAAACGTAACTATTTTACATTTTGTCCATTTAATGACTAGTCTATATGGATTCATATGATTTTTACAAATTAAAGTCATATGAAAATTATGAATTGCCATGAGATTCCCTATCATGCCATTTAAAAAAACAAACAAAAAAAAAAAAACGGTGTATTCCAGACATTGAGAATCAGGGATTTTTCTTTTATTTTTGTCTAAGTCATGGAATAACAGGGATTTTTGTTTATCATTTAAATTCTAACCTCCCATTTATCAACATGTCCGATGATCATGTTTAACTTGACATTCTAACAAATGTAGTTTGAAACCTGTTCTTACAGAAAGTGTTATGAAGTGGTTATAAACGAGTGCCCTTTTAATGTTATATAATCAGTAAGTGCGCACTTCTATTTCCAGAGGGTTTAAACTATCAGTGTTGGAACTGGGCAGCAATTGCAGATATCTTCTTTTCTGGAGCTTACTCCAATTTTGAAATCTGCTCGAGTTCCAGAGCGGTAATATAACGCAGTACAGAGAATGAGGCACATTGTTAAGTGAATTCACTGTGCCTGGAGTAGGCTTCATTTATTCTCACGGGTGAAACCGAGCATAGCTTTTACGTGATGGTACAATTGTCAAAGGGAAATGCTCAGCTCAGCTGAAATGATCCCACATACATTACTTCCACACATCTGGATTTTTACACTGGCATTGAAAGAAACTGCCTCTAGAGAAGAGCTGCTCTCACAAGACATTGGCAGAGATGAGAGCAAATATGAGGCAAAGGCTTTGATAAATATAATTCTAGCCACTGTTATATCATGTATGACTTCTAATTGTAGATTTGATCTATTCTAAAGACTAAAATGACTTTAAAAGGGCTGTTTTTTTTACTTATAATTTGAACCACAAAATCAGTCGCGTTAGCCAAAAATACACTGCATGGGTCAAAATAATTGATCTTATTTTAATGCTAAAAATCTGAATATTAAAAAAAAAATCATGTTCTGTGGACGCATTTTGTAAATTTCCTATTGTAAATATATTAAAAGTCAGTAATGTGCACTGCTAAGGACTTCATTTGGACAACTTTAAGGTGATTTTCTAAGTATTTTTGTTATTTTAACCCTCAGATCGCAGATTTTCAAATATTCATTCATTCATTAATTTCCTTGTCGGCTTAGTCCCTTTATTAATCCGGGGTCGCCACAGTGGAATGAACCGCCAACTTATCCAGCAAGTTTTTACACAGCGGATGCCCTTCCAGCCGCAACCCATCTCTGGGAAAATTTTCAAATAATATTGGGTGACGCTTTATATTAGGTGACCTTAACTAATATACACTCACACTGACATTAATAAATCATTACAATTTTACTTTTAGGTCAAAAACCTAACATTAGGTAATAAATATAATATTAATGTAATGGGTAACACTTTACAAAAAGGTTCATTAGTTAATGCATTTACTAACATGAGCTAATAATGAACAACACATGTACAGCATTTATTAATCATAATTGAACATTTACTAATGCATTATTAACATCCAACTCCATGCTTGTTAACATTAGTTAATGCACCATGAGTTAACATGAACAATGAACTACTGTATTTTTAATAACTAACATTGATTAACATGAACAAATACAGTAGTAAATGTATTGTTCATTGTTTGTTCATGTCAGTAAATGCATTTATTAACATTAACTAATGAACCTTATTGTAAAGTGTGACTATGTAATGTAATATTAATATAATATTTTAACATTAGAATATTAAGTAAAATCTTGTTCTGTGTACATTTCCTACTGTGACTACATCAAACCTCAATTTGTGATTATTAATGTGCACTGTGAAGGACGTAATTTGGACATTTAAAAGGTGTTTTTCTCAGTATTCTGATTTTTTCGTTCACCCTCAGATTGCAGATTTTCTAATACAGTATTTCTTGGCCAAATATTAGGTGTCGCTTTATATTAGGTGGCCTTAACTAATAATCACTCACAATGAAATTAACAAATGTTTACAATTTTTTATGTCAAAAATCATTAGAATATTAAGTAAACATCATGTTAGTGAATATGTTTTATACATTTTCTACTGTAAATACTTCAAAACTCAGTTTGTGGTCAGTAATGTACACTGTGAAGGACTTAATTTGGACAACTTTAAGGTGATTTTTCTCAGTATTTTTGTTATTTTAACCCTCAGATTGCAAATTTTCAAATATTCATTCATTCATTCATTTCCTTGTCGGCTTAGTCCCTTTATTAATCCGGGGTCGCCACAGTGGAATGAACCGCCAACTTATCCAGCAAGTTTTTACACAGCGGATGCCCTTCCAGCCGCAACCCATCTCTGGGAAAATTTTCAAATAATATTGGGTGACGCTTTATATTAGGTGACCTTAATTAATATACACTCACACTGACATTAATAAATCTTTACAATTTTACTTTTAGGTCAAAAACCTAACATTAGGTAATAAATATAATATTAATGTAACGTAATATTAATATATTTTAACATTAGAATATTAAGTAAAAATCTTGTTCTGTGTACATTTCCTACTGTGACTACATTAAACCTCAATTTGTGATTATTAATGTGCACTGTGAAGGACGTAATTTGGACATTTAAAAGGTGTTTTTCTCAGTATTCTGATTTTTTTGTTCACCCTCAGATTGCAGATTTTCTAATACAGTATTTCTTGGCCAAATATTATGTGTCGCTTTATATTAGGTGGCCTTAACTAATATACACTCACAATGAAATTAACAAATTTTTACAATTTTTTATGTCAAAAATCATTAGAATATTAAGTAAACATCATGTTAGTGAATATGTTTTATACATTTTCTACTGCAAATACTTCAAAACTCAGTTTGTGGTCAGTAATGTACACTGTGAAGGACTTAATTTGGACAACTTTAAGGTGATTTTTCTCAGTATTTTCGTTATTTTAACCCTCAGATTGCAAATTTTTAAATATTCATTCATTCATTCATTCATTTCCTTGTCGGCTTAGTCCCTTTATTAATCCGGGGTCGCCACAGTGGAATCAACTTATCCAGCAAGTTTTTACACAGCGGATGCCCTTCCAGCCGCAACCCATCTCTGGGAAATTTTCAAATAATATTGGGTGACGCTTTATATTAGGTGACCTTAACTAATATACACTCACACTGACATTAATAAATCTTTACAATTTTACTTTTAGGTCAAAAACCTAACATTAGGTAATAAATATAATATTAATGTAACGTAATATTAGAATATTTTAACATTAGAATATTAAGTAAAAATCTTGTTCTGTGTACATTTCCTACTGTGACTACATCAAACCTTAATTTGTGATTATTAATGTGCACTGTGAAGGACGTAATTTGGACATTTAAAAGGTGTTTTTCTCAGTATTCTGATTTTTTTGTTCACCCTCAGATTGCAGATTTTCTAATACAGTATTTCTTGGCCAAATATTTGGTGTCGCTTTATATTAGGAGGCCTTAACTAATCAACACTCACAATGAAATTAATCATTTTTTACGATTTTGATTTTATGTCAAAAATCATTAGAATATTAAGTAAAGATCATGTTAGTGAATATATTTTGTATATTTTCTACTGCAAATACCTTAAAACTCAGTTTGTGGTTAGTAATGTGCACTGCGGACTTAATTTGGGCAACTTTAAGGTGATTTTCTCAAAATGTTGATTGTTTTGACCAAAAGTTTTCACCCTTGTTGTCCATCCTGAGAAACCAAACATCAATGGAAAGCCTATTTATTACATTTTCAGGTGATGTACAGTATGTACTGTACTGGGAAACACTGGTTTAGTCTGACACACAACATGTTTGATTGTAAGCCAAAAGAGGTTGCCAGATGAATCCAAGCTCATCAAACTGAATTAATGCGCAGATCTGCATGGCTCAAATAGTTCTGGTGGGCATCTTTATTTATGTATCGTTAAAAATATCCAACTATTTACAATCTGGCTCAAAAGGAATCATTTTAATGAGAAATGGAAAAAAAATAGTCACAGTTTTCAAGAAAACAGGCACTGCCTTTCAATAATCTTACATCTGCAAACAGATTCTGCAAGACATATTGAGATGCGCTTAAAGAGTTAGTTCAGCCAAAAATGAAAACTCTGTTATTAATTACACACACTGATGCCATTCCAATCCTGTGAGATCTTGGTTCATCCTCAGAATGCAAGTTAAGATATTTTAGATGATTTGAGAGCTCCCTCATCCTCCATAGACACAGAAAGTGTTTCGAGATGTTCAAAGTCCAGAGAAGGAACCAAAAACATTGTCAGAACTTTTCATGTGACTTCAGTTTTTCAACTATAATTATACAAATCTCCAAAAACATGTAGTGATTGTCTATGGAGGATTCGAGAGCTCTAAGATTTCATCTAGTTTGTGTTCCGAAGACGAATCTTCAAGGTTTGTCTCAAGGTTTGGAATGACATGTGGGGAGAATTTTTGTATGAACTAACCCCTAAATAGAAGCTTGTCATGAAAGACAAATGTCTGAGGAAATATATATATATATATATAAAACAATTTGCCTTAAAGCAGTGTTTCTCAACCATGTTTCCAGAGGACCACCAACTCCGCACATTTTCCATATCTTCTTAACCAAACACACCAGATTCAGATCATTAGCTCATTTGCAGAGACTGAAAGACCTGTAATGGGTGTGAAAGACGAAAGAGACATCCAGAACATGCAGTGTTGGTGGTCCTCCAGGAATGTGGTTGCGAAACACAGTCATGGGGATTGAGGCTATGTCTACAGTGGAGATCAAAATTAGAGAACCACATTTCCTAAATTTTAAGGTCACTACTTGGTCCTGTCTGAAGTTATCCTAACAGGAGAAGTGAAGACTCTACATTGATTCGAAAACAACATATTCACTTTAAAGCAATAAATGGAAGTCAGGAGGAGGAAAAGTGCAACGTGAGGGTTGTGTGTTTCTGACAAGAGTCCTTCATAAAGGTCAGCCGTCAACTTTCTTCAAGCCTCTTCCCATAAGGCACGCGAACACCGTCATCACCATCTTGGGTTTGACCTCCACAAGGTCATCGGGCAGGGCGTACACCTTGACTCCTATTTTTCGCGCCACAGAGATTGCATATCTGCGAGTGGGAAACAGAGATAGGGAGACAGTTGCTGGTGGCGAGACAGAAGGCAATTTGGCGTCAGATGCGTATCGAGGTAATTTATGTGAGGGAACTTACTTTGCATTGTTTAGCTTGTCCTCTGCCGTCATGTCGCCGCTCTTCACCATCTCGTATTTAATGGCTTTGGGCACAATGGTGTCGATCAGATCAATCACTGGCAGGCTTGTGCTGATCGATTTGTCCTGTATTGATGCATTTTTTAAAATATATTTAAACAGTATTTTTTTAATATGATAATGGTTTGTTATTGTTATGGCACATTATGAAAGCGATTCTGACTGTAAATGTCTGATGGGATTCACCTTGAAGCTGCTAATGGAGGAGTTTTTATCGCCTTGTTTCAGGGTGCTGTTCACCCAGTTGATTATTATTTGGTCACTGACTTTTTCCCCATCACCAAGATCAGACAGAACCTTCAGTGTGTATCTGGGAGAGTTATTGTTTATAAGAAAGAAAGAAATTAATGAGACATTAAAATAAAAATATAAACAGTAGAAGTCAGAATTATTAGCCCCCCTGAATTATTAGCCCCTGTTTATTTTTTTCCCCTAATTTCTGTTTAACGGAGAGAAGATTTTTTTAAACGCATTTCTAAACATAATAGTTTTAATAACTCATCTCTATTAACTGATTTATTTCATCTTTGCCATGATGACAGTAAATAATATTTTACCTGATATTTTTCAAGACACTTCTATACAGCTTAAAGTGACATTTAAAGGCTTAACTAGGTTAATTAGGTTAACTAGGCAGGTTAGGGTAATTAGGCAAGGTATTGCATAACGATGGTTTGTTCTGTAGACTATCGAAAAAAAAAATAGCTTAAAGGGGCTAATCATTCTGACCTTAAAATGTTAAAAAAAAAATAAAAGCTGCTTTTATTCTAGCCGAAATAAAACACATAAAACTTTCTCTAGAAGAAAAAATATTATCAGACATACTGTGAAAATTTCCTTGGTAAAGTCCATTTGGGAAATATTTAAAAAATAAAATAAAATTCTAAAAGGAGGCTAATAATTACGACTTTACCTGTAACTGATAAATTATGTGCCGGAAATCGTCGTGAAGATTGCGGAAAAAATAAAAAATGCTAGACTTTCTGCGATGATGTTGCGAGGCGTCGCAGACATGGTATATATATATACATATATATATACAGTTGATGTCAGAATTATTAGCCACCCTGAATTAGTAGACCGCTTGTTTATTTTTTCCCCAACGGAAAGAAGATTTTATTCAACAATTTTTTAAACATAATAGTTTGTTCAGTAGATTATCGAGAAAAAATATATAACTTAAAGGAGCTAATAATTTTTTCCATAAAATGTGTTTAAAAAAATATAAAACTGCTTTTATTCTATCCGAAATAAAACACATAAAACTTTCTCTAGAAGAAAAAATATTATCAGACATACTTTGAAAATTTCCTTGGTAAACTCCATTTGGGAAGTATTTAAAAAAGAAAATAAAATTCTAAAAGGGGGCTAATAATTACGACTTTAACTGTAACTGATAAATTAAGTGCCGGAAATCGTCGTGAAGATTGCGGAAAAAAAAAAATGCTAGACTTTCTGCGATGATGTTGTGAGGCGTCGCAGACATGGTATATATATATATATATATATATATATATATATATATATATATATATATATATATATATATATATATATATATATATTTATTTATTTATATATAATATATATATATATATATATACAGTTGATGTCAGAATTATTAGCCACCCTGAATTAGTAGACCGTTTGTTAATTTTTTCCCCAACGGAAAGAAGATTTTATTCAACACTTTTCTAAACATAATAGTTTGTTCAGTAGATTATTGAGAAAAAATATATAGCTTAAAGGAGCTAATAATTTTTTCCATAAAACGGTGTTTAAAAAAATATAAAACTGCTTTTATTCTATCCGAAATAAAACACATAAAACTTTCTCTAGAAGAAAAAATATTATCAGACATACTTTGAAAATTTCCTTGGTAAACTCCATTTGGAAAGTATTTAAAAAAGAAAATAAAATTCTAAAAGGGGGCTAATAATTACGACTTTAACTGTATCTGATAAATTATGTGCCGGAAATCGTTGTGAAGATTGCGGAAAAAATAAAAAATGCTAGACTTTCTGCGATGGTGTTGCGAGGCGTCGCAGACATGGTATCTGTTGTTGTGAACTATGCCAGGTTACACGAGAAGAAAATATTTTTTGTCGTTTACGACTCCCCACGACATCCTACGTCAAGGTAATCTTACCGAAATCATGACAAAATCATGTGATCTGATCGGGGCTTTAATCTTTTTTTACAAATTTAAGTGGACTAAACATAAAACTGTTAATTTGTCCTGAAAAAAAAGACTTAAGAAGTGTGTTGTTTTAACTCATTTTAAATAAGTAGTTTGAACAAGCAGCAAAGGTATTTTATTTTAGATCCTCTTCCAGTAAACCAACTTGTATATTAGATTGTAAAAATTAATACATACATACATATATATATATATATATATATATATATATATATATATATATATATATATATATATATATATATATACATATATATATATATATATATATATATATATATATACATATATATATATATATATATATATATATATATACATATATATATATATATATATACATATATATATATATACATATATATATATATATATATATATATATATATATATATATATATATATATATATATATATATATACATATATATATATATATACATATATATATATATATATATATATATATACATATATATATATATATATATATATATATACATATATATATATATACATCATATATATATACATATATATACATATATATATATATATATATATATGTATGTATTAATTTTTATATATATATATATATATATACACAGTTGATGTCAGAATTATTACCCCCCCCGAATTAGTAGACCGCTTGTTTATTTTTTCCCCAACGGAAGGAAGATTTTATTCGACACTTTTCTAAACATAATAGTAACTCATTTCTATAATGGATTTATTTTATCTTTACCATGATGACAGCACTTAATATTTTATAAGACATTTTTTAAGACACTTCTATCCCGTTTTAAGTGACATATAAAGGCTTAACTAGGTTATTTAAGTTAACTAGGCAGGTTAGGGTAATTAGGCAAGTATTTGTATAACGGTGGTTTGTTCAGTAGATTATCAAGAAAAAATATATAGCTTAAAGGGGCTAATATTTTTTTTTCCATAAAACGGTGTTTAAAAAAAATATAAAACTGCTTTTATTCTAGCCGAAATAAAACAAATAAGACTTCCTCCAGAAGAAAAAATATTATCAGACATACTGTGAAAATTTTCTTGCTCTGTTAAATATCATTTGGAAAAAAATTTTAAAAAGAAGAAAACAATTTGAAGGGGGTAATAATTCTGCTACAACTGTGTGTGTGTGTATATATATGTTTGCCAAAATGTAAAACAGTCACGAACTGGCATGCTCGTGTACTGAAAGCAATATCATATATAGATCTAGTACCTTCTCATTAGTTGCCAGACCAGTGCCAGCGTGTGCATGGGGCTTCCCTCATTGATATTCTCACCGCCGATTCCTACCAAGGAAAACTTTGCTTCCTTTTTGCCCAGTGCGACCGCATAATTGCAATTCTCAAGCTACAAAACAAACATATGTCAGGCGAATTAACATGACATGTATAATTCAACTCCATCTACAGCAGCGTTCCATACACAACTAGCATTTTTGATGAATAAAGTGTGCATTTGGAATTCTGAACAGAGTTAGCCGCTAGCCTGGGGGAGCTGCGCTAATCAGTTTAGCAGATACAGGAATTCAACATAGCTGGGTGCACTTTTATTTTAATCTTCTGCCAGAAACGTATTTTTTGACTGGCTAATGTTCTGAAGTTACTTGAAGGTGATCTCAGCTATTAGCTTTTTAATAATTTTAGCTTGACAAAAGGCAAACCTTCTTCATGTTTGAGCCGAGTACAGGATAGGGAGGTTTGTTGACTCTAGGCCAGTCAACCGGTATCTGGATTCTCTCATATAACTGAAGAATGATGAGGCCGTCGTGCAGATCACTGGAGAAAAGAATGATCGGAATGAACTTTACTCTTTTGGTTGTAATGTTTTATGCTTAAGACAATGAATCAAGATCAACTGTGTTTAAAGGTTGACATTACCAGAGATATGTCAGCACGTTTCTTCATAGCCACTCAACAACAACAACAAAATAAGGTGTGTATGCTCTGGCATTTAAAGGGATAGTTCACCCCAAAATGAGAATTTACTGTCTATGTATCCTCATTTAGTTTCAAACCTTTATTTTCTTTCGCTGAACCTAAAAGCAGGGTCCTCACACTTCATGAAAGTACAATCCCAAATCGGAAAAAGTTGGGTCAGTATGGAAAATGCTAATAAAAAAGACAGAAGCGATTTCTAAATTTACTTTGACTTTTATTTTACTGCAGACAACAAACATTATTTAATTTGTTTCTCAAAATTTTTATAGTTTTTTTTTTTATACACTGAAAACCCTAAAAAGTTGAATGAACTAAATTAATTGAATAAACGTGTTGCCTCAATTTAATTGAGTAATGGAGTCTCTCAAAACCACTACCTGACACAAGTCTTGACGTTGAGCCCAGTTGTATGAGCAACAAATAATAACTTGACTTCTAGTTGATCATTTGGAAAAGTGGAAGAAGGTAGAACTGCATCTCAATCATCACAAATACTGCAGAAGACCTATTGTAACCCAAATGCACCCAAGATTCTCGATGAAATTCATGGTTTGGGGTGTGCGAGAGATCTGTAGAGTGGATGGCAACATCAACAGCCTGAGGTATCAAGACATTCGTGCTGCCCATTAAATAACAAACCACAGGAGAGGGCAAATTCTTCAGCAGGATAGCGCTCCTTCTCACACTTTGGCCTTCACATTAAAGTTCCTGAAAGCAAAGAAGGTCAAGGTGCTGCAGGATTGGGCAGCCCAGTCACCATACATGAACATTATTGAGCATGTCCGGGGTAAGATGAAGGAGGAGGCATTGAAGATGAATCCAAAGAGTCTTGATGAACTCCGGGAGTCCTGCAAGAACGCTTTCTTAGCCATTCCAGATGACTCTATTAATAAGTGATTTGAGTCATTGCAGAGATGTATAGATGCAGTCCGAGCTCATGGGAGTCAGACAAAATTACATTATTTTTTCACTGCACCATGACTTTATATTCTATACTGTACATTATTTCTGACAAGACTTTTGTCTAATTAAAGCCCTCACTGTCCTAATTAAATAATTAAAAATCAAGACATGATCATATTTTATTTTGGTAAAATAAACGTAATCTAGAGGCCTTTGCCTTTCAAATAAGCCATTTCTGAAGTCAAAGGATCAACTAGAAGTCAAGTTATTATTTGTTCCTAAAACTTGGATAAGTCTTTTGTCAGGTAGGGTATATTCTGTGCAAACTTTAGTTTAGTTTGGCCTGCCATTTTTTAGAGTATGTTGTCATAATAATAAAAAAAAGGAGAAACAATTACAGTAAATGTCTGTATTACCTGTACAGGTGATTAACGTATGGAGAGACCCCCAGAGAATTCATCCAGTTCCTGAATGTTCTGTCCTCTCTCGTTTCCCCTGTGCCAAGAGACAGAGATCATTTATTAATAACACGCCACCGTATTGTGCCTGCTATTTATTTTAAGGATCATTATGGACTTTAAATATAGTTTATTTACTGAATTATTTTCATTGGATGCCCATGTTTAAATCGACCTTAGTTCACCAAACACTGTCCACCCTCTTACTCAAATAAACAGGTTATTTTTGCTGCCATAGCTTTAGGGCTTCTACTTTATATACAGCCTATTAGCATTGCTGAATAGACTGACATTGATATATACAGTTAAAGTCGGAATTATTTGTCCTCCTAAATTCTTAGCCCCCTTGATTATTTTAACAGAAAGTAGACTTTTTTTAAACACGTTTCTAAACATAATAGTTTTAATAACTCTTTTTTTTTTTATTAGAAAATGCAAAGATCATACAAATTCAAGAAAACATCAACAAATAACAAATACAAAGCAACAAAACAAAACAAAAACAACAACAATATAGTCAGGTACTGGTATGTGCGTCAGTGTGCGTGTGTGTGTATGCATGTAAAGGTAACTTGGTGGACAGGTCAGAGTACATACATAAGGAACAATAACAGTCAATAAATTAAGCAAGTGTCACAGATATAAATAAAACATAAAGAAAGAAACCAGTCAGAGGTAGGGAGTAACAACAATGCTTATTAATGTATGATAGTAAAAATGAAAGTAAAAAGAAAGAAAGGACAACAATAATGATAATTGACAATAATAATAAATCACAAGTTCTACACCAACTAATAATTACACCCATTAATAACTCATTTCTAATAACTGAATTCTTTTAGTTTTGCCATGTTGACAGTAAATCATATTTTACTAGATATTTTTATATTTTTCAAAGTACTAGTATTCAGAGAACAACTTTAGTAAGACTTTTTTTTTACTGAATATGCACTGGACTCATCTCACACAATGTACTTTTTGTGCTCAAATAATCACTCATACTATACATTTCTGTTTATTATTTTACAATTAGAAAATTGAGGGGGTTTGTGAAATTACTAAAATAGTTGTTAGAAACCTTCAGTACACACGATCATCAGACTGTTTCTCCACAAACAAGGAGAGGGGGAAAATCACAAGATATCGTCCCAGAAAAATAATTCCAGAAACTCTATGATGATTAAAATTTATGATTTTGCTATCAAATTCAAAACATATACTCAAGAGATGTGTGGATTTTTACCTATTACTTTTGTGTATTGCTCCAGGACTCATTTCATATTTGTTTATGAAATAATAAAATGTTTAGTGCGGTGCATTTCCTTTTTACAGTACTTAAACATCGATAACCTTTTTTTTTTTTTTTTAGTTTTGAGCATTATAAATTAGAGGATGAATAGTAAAGCTCAAACTGTCTTCTTTGCAAAGATTCATGAAGTGTGAATGTAGCCCAAATTCTTCAGCAACTGTTACTGTTTTAGTTTAGGAAGGTCATTTCTGACCTGAGAAAATGCCTCTGACAGTGAGGGAAAGAAGGACATCGATGTAGTCTCGAAAAACTTTTTGCAGAAATCTCAATTTGCATGCTATCTCCATCATATTTTAAATATAAACCCATGACACAATTGGCTTTCAAGGTATATCTTTTTAGGTGATTACATTAATGTCAGGCTGTGTTTGTATATGAAAACACAAATATTGCATTTTTCCTTTCTCATTACTTCATAATGTATAACTTTTCATATTTTTCAGCATGAAACTTTCTAGATCAGGGGTCACCAATCTCGGTCCTGGAGGGCTGGTGTCCCTGCAGGATTTAGCTCCAACTTGCCTCAACACACCTGCCTGAATGTTTCAAGTATACCAAGCAAGACCTTGATTAGCTTGTTCAGGTGTGTTTGATTAGGGTTGGAGCTAAAATCTCCAGGACACCGGCTCTCCAGGAACAAGTTTGGTGATCACTGTTCTTGATGGACTATAGTAAAGCTCAAAATGTCTTCTTTTCAATGATACCTTTCCAATGATTTACATTTATATCTCACTGGGGTCAAGAACTGTTAAAATTTTAAGTTAGGTAGGTGTAAATACCCAAAAGTGAGTGTTAAACAGGTTTAAGTGCAATTTAAATGCGTAACTAAGTTAATTAAGCAAGTTAGGGTAATTAGGCAAATTATTACGATGGTTTATTCTGTAGACAATTAAAAATATAGCTTAAGGGGGCTTATAATATTGACTTTCTTTTTTTATTTTTATAAATATATAATAATTTAGCTGAAATAAAGCAAATAAGACTTTCTCCAGAAGAAAATATATTATAGGAAATACTGTGAAAAATTCCTTTCTCTGTTAAACATCATTTGGGAAATATTGATAAACAAAACAAACAAACAAAAAAAAATAACAGGAGGGTGAATAATTTAGACTTCAACTGTAAATGTGATATATAAATAACGAAGAAGTTTGTGAATTTTAGCATATCCTCCCTCATTAATGTGTTTAAATATACAGTTGAAGTCAAAACTATTAGCCCCCCTGTTGGTTTAACAAGTTTTTTCAACACATTTCTAAACATAATAGTTTTAATAATTCATTTCTAATAACTGATTTATTTTATCTTTGCCATGATGACAGTAAATAATATTAGAGTAGATATTTTAAGACACTTACAGCTTAAAGTGACATTAAAAGGCTTCACTGGGTTAAATAGGTTAAATAGGAAGGTTAGGGTAATTAGTTGGTGTATTCAGGCAAGTAATTGTATAACAGTGGTTTGTTCTTTAGACTATCGAAAAAAATATAGCTTAAAGAGGCTAATAATATTGACCTTAAAATGGTTTTAAAAATTTTTATTCTAGACGAAATAAAACAAATAAGACTTTCTCCAGAAGAAAAAACATTATCAGACATACTGTGAAAATATCCTTGCTCTCTTAAACATAATTTGGGAAATATATAAAAAAATAAAAAAATAAATTCAAAGAGGGGCTAATAATTCTGACTTCAACTGTAGATTAATATCTATGCTGTGTGCTCATCCCACTGCTCTTCATGCTGCTGACCCATAACTGCACTGCTAGGTTCAGCTCCAGTGATATCTTCAAGTTCGTCGATGACACAACAGTGGTATAGGTCTCATCAGCAACAATGATTAAACGCACTACAGAGGGGAAGTTTCACAGGCGTTGTTTCTATTGCTCATAGAGATTAATGCAAAAGACGCCCAATGTGAATGGCCCCTAACGTGTTTATTCTGGGATTACCTCTCTAAATTAATACATTTGTATAAAGTAAATTGTATCTCAAAGCTTACTGGGGCACAGCTGATTTACAAGATGCCGCCCTGGCCGATCACCCATATTGCCCATGCCTAAATTCGCCACTGCATCTCTCTGACTCTTGCGCCAGGTTGCACATTTGCACTATTGACACTTTCCTAATCACTCCATGTCTTTTGCAAACACTGTGCATTTCAAATTGTGCTTCTTATAGGTGAGTGGACCTGACAAACCACCTGTAGAAACATCTTACAAAGACTCAATAAGGAAAGCCATGTTTGCTACAGTGTAAATGTACCACAGTCATGTTGCACTGCTTGCTTTAACCTTAAATAACTCATTTGCACAACATTAAACCTTAAATACCTCTTTTGCACAATATCCTGCACAACATTGTTCAGTCCCATTTAAAAGTACTTGTATAGCCTGTCTTATAGGTAAGTATCTTACAGAATGTGATTGTATTTATGATTAATTTATGTAGCACGGTGGTCCTGCGAGACACAACATTTCATTCCTGTCTGTATGACCACACATGTGGCGGAATGACAATAAAGCTTAAATAGCAAAACTTCTGAACTAAAAAAGATCTTTTAAACATTGGCTTTAATTAAGAAGAGACTCAACACTGCGAGCTGAATAAAAGCGTTATGTGTTCAGCCAAGAGCATTGTGGTAAAATAATCATTCACAGTATCTCTCTTTGCAATGTAAATGGAGAAAAAAGGCAGTTACTGTAAGTGGGTTCAGGCAAATCAGCTTATCTGTATCGGTTTGATGGCATACAGACACAGAATGGAGGAGAAAATGGGACAATCGGTTTAGCAGGACAGAAGAGAAATAAAGAGACAGAGAGATGAACTTAATTACCCACATTTACTGCTGTCATCTGTGAGCCTCTAAAACGTGCGCAGGCTCGCATTGGTGACCCTCTGACAAACATGAAAAGTCATTATATGTGCAGAAACCACAGCGCCCCCTGTTGCTCACAGATGTGACTACAAACATTGTTGCAAACTGTTATTAGCCTTTCTGATATTATAAATTTAGCTTAATTCATTAACTAACTAACTATCATTATTCATAATAATCATTGTTATTTAAACTAGTTATAGTAGCAGCAGTATTGTCATTTATATTACCAACAATGTTATTAATAATAACACTAGTTTCTATTTGGTCAATTATATTTAATTAATTATATTGTTATAATTATATATTTGGTTTATTAATTATAATAATAATAATAAAATAATAATAGTAGTAGTAGTTGTTGTTTCCAGCAGCTGTAGTATTGTTAATAATAATAACAATTATTATTATTTTTACTGTTGTGGTTGTTATTATCATTATTATTATTCCTAGTTATAGCAGCAGAATTGTTATAAAAATTATTAATAATAATAAAAATTAATAATAATATTTGTAGTAGTAGTAGTTGTATCAGCAGCGGTTCTATTGTTATTATTAATTAATTATTTAATAATAACAAATATTATTATTATTGATCTTGTTGTTATTATTATTAGTTATAGCAGCAGCAGTAATGTTGTTTTTGATAATAATAATAATAATAATAATAACAATACTCATTATTACTATTATTGTTATTATTTATAGCAGCAGTATTGTTATTATTTTAAAACATTACATGTAAAATAGTAATAAAATAATAATAATAATAATAATAATTAAAATAATTAATAGTTAATTATAAAATAATAATTACTTCTACTACTACTAGTAGGTTTTGTATCAGCAGCAGTACTATTGTTATTATTATTCATTCATTCATTCATTTTCTTGTCGGCTTAGTCCCTTTATTAATCCGGGGTCGCCACAGCGGAATGAACTGCCAACTTAATCCAGCAAGTTTTTACGCAGTGAATGCCCTTCCAGCCGCAACCCATCTCTGGGAAGCATCCACACACACATTCACACACAGATTCATACACTACGGGCAATTTAGCCTACCCAATTCACCTGTACCGCATGTCTTTGGACTGTGGGGGAAACCGGAGCACCCGGAGGAAACCCACCCGAACGCAAGAAGAACATGCAAACTCCACACAGAAACAGCAACTGAGCCAAGGCTCGAACCAGCGAATAATATAATAATAATATTAATAATAATAATAATAATAATAATAATAAATATTAACTATATAATAATATAATGATATTAATACTAGTACTACTAAGAATAATAATAATAATAATAATAATTATTATTATTTTTTATTGCATATAGTAAAAAAAAAAATTAAGCAACAATCCACTGCTAATTATTGGTATTTACATGATAGGGAAAATTAAATATAAAAGTGTCTTATAGAAAACCACCCTCATTATAATTTATGCACAACCTTATTTCAATCTCATTTCAGATTAAACCATTGCTCTCAGAAAACAATCATGTCTTGTTTTGATCATGGGAAACGTGTGGTTGTGACAGGACGCAAGCTCAGATGTAGAGCACAGATAATGCAGCGAAAGGGCCTGATAAACACCAGAATGCGTGAGGCGTATTCACATGAAAGAACTCACCCTCGATCGCATAATCAATGCCGTTGTCGGTGGGTCTGTTCAAGGCTGGGTACATGTTGAAAAGATTGGCCACGAACGCCATGTTGAGCTTATGGTTTCCTGCAACCACGTCCTTGGGAGTGACAAACTGTCTGCAGTCCAGACGAGCCGCCTGCCTCAACATCAGCTCTGCTCGCATCTCATCATCACGCTCCTAAAACACAGTCATTAAATCAGAAGAACTGCTCTACATCGAAACCGTCTCATGAAGCTGTAAAGCAGAACGTTTTTTTTTTCCCAGAGGACTTCTGACATATGATTATTGGATGCTCTGTGCTACAATAAGAAGATAATATGTGGGCATAAATGTTCATTTTACTGCTTCATTCAGCATTCTGAGTCACTTTTGTTGGCATTAAAATTAATGGGTTTTGCCACTGATCTATAATAGACAACTGGATTGCTCATTATATCATGAAAAGCGGTCACCACCATATTGAAAAGCCATACTATGCTCGGGCATTCTTTGAAATTAATAGGAAATTGTATGATTTTAATGAGAAACACACTCACTTGGATTTAAAACACTCATGTGTACTTTCCTGTCTACACAAATGTCCTAAATATGAAAGGTTAAGATGTCAATAACATCATTGGAAGAGGTCGCTTTGAACTTTTTGTTCAGATACTGAATGTTCACTCGTACACATATAAAGATGTGTATCAAGACTAGAATTATAGTCACTGAATAAAAAAGTCTTGTGTATTTGTAGCCTTTTCTGATTTGGTTAATAGGGGTTTGCTAAAATTACGTATTTGTTTGTTTTAGTAAGTTACGTTAAGTAAATTCATATGATGGCAATAACATTTGAAGTTAACAACAAATTAATAAATGCAATTGTATTTGTATATATGGCCTGTTTTAAAAAGATACATTGCTTCCATCAAAAACTGTCAGACGGATTTGCTATGAGTACATTTTAGACCTACACTCACCGGACCCTTTATTAGGTACACCTTACTAGCACCGGGTTGGACTCTATTTTGACTTCAGCACTGCCCTAATCCTTCGTTGCATAGACTCAGCAAGGTACTGGAAATGTTTCTTAGAGATTTTAATCCATATTGACATGATAGCAGCACGCAGTTGCTGCAGATTTGTCAGCTGCACATCCTTGACGTGAATCTCCTGTTTCACCACATCCCAAAAGGGCTCTATTGGATTCAGTTCTGGTGACTTTGAGGGCCACTTGAGTACGGTGAACTCATTGTCATGTTCAAGAAACCAGACTAAAATGATGACATGGCGTGTTATCCTGCTGGAAGTAGCCATCAGAAGATGGGTACACCGTGGTCATAAAGTGATGGACATGGTCAGCAGCAATACTCAGGTAGGCTGTAGCATTGACACGATGCTTAATTGGTACTAATGTGCCCAAAGTGTGGCAAGAAAATATCCCCCACACCATTACACCACGACCACCAGCCTGAACCGTTGATACAAGGCAGGATAGATCCATGCTTTCATGTTGTTGATGCCAAATTCTAACCCTAACGAATATCCACCTTGAATAAATGAATAAACCACCTTGTTTTTTTTATGTTAAATGTTTGGAAGACTGCAAAGCACTTATTATAAGAGATTTTTATTAAAGAGATAATTCGGCCAAAATTGAAATCTACTCACTAGAAAATCACTCTCCCAGGTTTCAAAATCAGTCACAGAAAGGAACTGCATGTGTGTTAATCTCAACAACTAGGCTGAGAGAAACCAAAAGTAAAACTAATCCATATATATATATATATATATATATATATATATATATATATATATATATATATATATATATATGTATATATATATATATATATATATATATATATATATATATATATATATATATATATATATATATATATATATATATATATATATATATATATATATAGTGGAAGTCAGAATTATTAGTCCCCCTGAATTATTAGCTCCCTCTGTTTATTTTTTCCACAATTTGTTTCACTGAGAGAAAATTTTTCAAGACACTTCTATAAAACTTAAAGTGATATTTAAAGGCTTAACTAGGTTTATTAGATTAATAGGCAGGTTAGGGGATCTTAAATTCATATTTTTAATAGGAAGCTATGCTATATTGTGCGTATACTGTACATTAGATTAGTCAATACTGAAGCCAAATCTGGAGCTTATCTAACAAAATAAGTTAAAGAAGCGGTCCGAAAACTAGTACACTCAAATTTATATGATATAGAAAAATATTAAATGCAAATGAAAAAATCAAAAGAAGCAAAATAAATTGAAAAATTTTGTGGAAATTTTGTAGGTTGTATTTTTTTAATTTTTTTATATTTTGCTTGAATTTAATTGCACTATCTTTCAATTTCTTAATATGTTCGGTGACTAAAAAAATATATTTTAATAAATATGTCTGTTTAATAGATCTGTTTTGTTTAAATGCACCAAAATACATTGCCCATATTCACTTAGAAATTAATACAAATGTTCATTTCTAAAATGGGGTGTACTTAAATATGCTGAGCACTGTAAATCAAAAATTTTGGGGAGCCAAATGTTGCGTGATTAAACAGTACCATGATAATGTGATATTCTTTTATCAAAAAGATGCTTTTCTATTGAGCTATTCAAACAAATTGTAATCAATTGCCACATGACTAAGCAATGTCTTTCTTGTGACCTGTTTGTTAATCTTTACACCATCGACCTGTGATGAAATGGGCCATTAAAATAGATATGAACTTAAGGACACGCTCCCCGAGCTGCTGCAGTTGAACAAAAGATGAACTTTAAAGTACAGAAAGCCGGTTTGAAAAGCAGTGTAGTACAGGCCAAAGAAAAGTGTTCAGGGAAATAATGGATGTCAAGCATGTGTTATCTTTGGTGTCTGAAAACAAAGAAAACTCTAATGGAAATCACAGCCGCTACAGAACTTCAACAAAATAAAAGAAGTTAAATGACAAGAAATTGTAGAGAAAATGAGACTCGGTGGAAAGTTGAATCATTGATTAAAAAGACATTCTACCCAAAAATGAAATTCTGTCATCGTTTACTCATTTTTCCATTTGTTACGAACCTGTTTGAGTTTCTTTCCTCTGTTGAACACCAAAGAGAATATTTTGGAGTATGTTGGAAAGCTGCAGCCATTGACTTGCATGGAATTTTTAGTTTGGATGTTAATAACTGGGCATAGATATATACATTAGATGTCGCCTGGCCTATTGTTGTCTATTGGACGGAATGCGTTAATAGCGCTGCCATCTTGCTACAGGGTAGCGCTCCTTTGAAATGAATGCGGGACCAAGGTACAGTGGAGGACTGTGGCCATCCAAAGCCAGAGATATACACATATACACATATATCTATGATCGGGAGTTTTCCTGGATGTTAGTATGTTTTTTTTTTTTCTAATTACGAAAATTATAATTTTACATCACTTTTCTACATTGATGGATCAGTGACCGCACGGGCATTCCTGACAAAAAGCTTGTGTTTGTGTGTACAGAAATGTAATATCCACCCTCAATGTTAAATTTGATCTAATCATGTCCTGAAACACACCTCCTCTCCTGCTTTCACTTCTCATACTGACGGAGGGAGCGATTTGTTTGTGAATGAATCCCCCGAACGACTCTTTCACTAGCCGACAATAATACAAGTTTCTGGCAGCGCAGCATCTCGTTGTCATATTTCTTTTGCATTGTTTGCTGATTTGATTCAACAAAACTAGCATAAGCCGAGTGTTTAGTGCGAGTTGGAGCTGCTTTGCCTTATGGTGAATGCAGTAAGTGACTGTTATCATCAATAACGTTACCTGATTAGCAAAAAAGTTCATACAAACATACAAAAACAGAAAAAAAATTAATATTACCTATGAAATGTTCTGCCTTTGTGCTTTGTTTTCTTTGTTTCCTTGTTACTACACCCGTAGACAGCGCTAAAGTCTAGCATCTTCACATAATAACACTGTCTTGTCTAGTGCGGTTGAATGACATTTGTCCTGGGAGCACTGTACCAATGTGGCGGAGCTATTGACGCATGCTCAGGGTCCCTATGCGATATCTAGTGTATATATCTATGATAACTGGGCGGCATAGTAGCTCAGTGGTTAGCATTGTCGCCTCACAGCAAGAAGGTTGCTGGTTCGAGTGCTGGCAGAGCCAGTTGGTATTTCTGTGTGGAGTTTGCATGTTCCCTGTTGGCATGGGTTTCCTCCAGGTGCTCTGGTTTCCCCCACAGCCCAAAGACGTGTGCTAAAGGTGAATTGAATAAACTAAATTGGCTATAGTGTATAGCTGCATCCCAAATCACATACTTATGCACTATTCTATGCCATTTTGTAGTATAAATAGTGTAAGTAGTGCGTTCACACTGAAAACTCTAAAAATAATAAGTGCACTTTAATTACCAGGATGATGCACTCATTCAGCTGGTAAAATGAAGTGTGTAATGTTGGACCTGTGTGAAGCACACCTCAAAAATGCACATACAGGGGTGCTTTAGCGCTACTAATAAAAGAACACAGGCTCATTGTAAATACATGCCTCAGTCTATATGTTTTTGTGCAGCTGCAAATACATACACTCACAGGCCACTTTATTAGGTACACCTTACTAGTACCGGGTTAGACGCTCTTGTGCCTTCAGAACTGCCTTAATCCTTAAGATTCAACAAGTTTCTGGAAATATTCCTCAGAGGTTTTGGTCTATATTGACATCATATTTGCATATTTGTCAGCTGCACATCCATGATGTAAATCTCCTGTTCCACCACAGCCCAAAGGTGCTCTATTGGATTGAGTTCTGGTGACCGTGGAGGCCATTTGAGTACAGTGAACTCATTGTCATGTTCAAGAAACCAGATGATTTGCGCTTTATGGCCACATTATCCTGCTGCCATCAGAAGATGGGTACACTGTGGTCATAAAGGGATGGACATAGTCAGCATTAATACTCTTGTAGGCTGTAGTGTTGACACAATGCTCAGTTGGTACTAATGTGCCCAAAGTGAGCCAAGAAAATATTCCCTACACCATTTCACCACCACCACCAGCCTGAACCTTCAATATTAGGCAGGATAGATCCATGCTTTTATGTTGTTGATGCCAAATTTCTTCTGCTGCTGTAGCCCATCCGCCTCAAGGTTTGACGTGTTGTGCGTTCAGAGATGCTCTTCTGCATACCTCAGTTGTAACAAGTGGTTATTAGTTGCCTTTCTATTAGCCATCTATTAACCAGTCTGGCCATTCTCCTCCGACCTCTTGCATCAAAAAGGCATTTGTGCCCACAGAACTGCCGTTCACTGGATATTTTCACGGTCAAAGTCACTTAAATGACCTTTCTACCCCATTCTGATGCTCGGTTTGATCTGCAGCAGATCGTCTTGACCATGTCTACGTGCCTAAATGCATTGAGTTCCTGCCATTTGATTGGCTGATTAGACATTTGCGTTAACGAGCAGTTAGACAGGTGTAGCAAATAAAGTGGCCGGTGAGTTTAAATTTCATGTGACATCTTGTATCGTCCATTAAGAAAAAAACAAAGTAAAAAAAAAAAAGCTGAGTGAAATGTGATCAGGATAAGTTACTGTATTTCCAAGGAACCACTGGATTGAGCCTGTTGGGCAATTTGCATTATGAATTTGCATTATTATATTGCATCCTGTTGTTTTTGCATTCACCAGCTGTCGGGTTAGTGGCTGGATCAGTCTCATCACAATGAAACAATACACTCCTTCACCAAATATAGAGTATTTTGGCTTCATTTTAAAGCATTTGGCTTCATTTTTATTACATTAATAAAACAATCTAAGCATGTTGGGTCAAACATTTAACGCCACCAGCTTCTTCACACAAATCTCAGTCCTGAATTTGTTCATATATAAAACAGCACTGGGTTACCCCCCAAAAAAGAAGTGTTTTTAGAGGGTTGTATCTTTCATGTCTGTAACACAAATGACTTTCATTCATTCATTTTTCTTTGGTTTAGTCCCTTATTTATCAACCACAGCGGAATGAACCGCCAACTATTCAGGCGTATGTTTTATGCAGCGGATGCCCTTCCAGCTACAACCTAGTACTGGGAAACACCCATACACTTTCAGTCACACACAAACACTCATACCCTTTCGCCAATTTTGTTTACCCAATTCTCTTATAGCACTGTGTGGGAACTGAAGCACCCAGAGGAAACCCACGCGAGGGAAGTACATGCAAACTTCACTCAAAAACATGACCCCATTCCTATATTAGTTTTGGCAAAAATGCTGATTATCGATGTAACTTTCCCTGAATCTGCTATATTACCAATTAAAATATTATTTATCTAGTTAACGTTGGTTTGTTTACAATAGCTTGTTGCATAGTGCACTTCAACTGACACACCAAAGCCATTTTAAATAAATTAATTTGTTCTGAAACAGGGATTAAAACTGTTACATTGTTGCTCTTTGTTCTTGGTGCGGTTTGCATTCATGCGTCCTTATTAAAGTTATGACAATAAGCAATAAGACAATAAGTTATGTGAAGACCGGGAGATTTGGTGGTGTTTGACCGGGTGCGCACGGCGTGTCTGAAGAGTGAGGAGGGATGAGGTGGAGAGGTGTGAGAAGGGTGTGCTACCTATTTGAGGACCGGGAGGGAGACGCACGATTTCAGGGAGATTATCACTCGTTTGAGGGCATCAAGGAGTCTTTGTGCATTTGCGGGACGTCTGGAATGATCTCCCTCCCTACTCATAATTCTCCTTTATATAGCCATATGCCTATTACATATCCATAAAACACTGTGATTTAGCCGGGCTCGGATCGTATCGCTTTCTCACTATAATCAATCCGCTCCAGAGTTCGTTTCAATCAAGCTGAGACTAACTCATTCAGGTGATGTTGTCCAGATTGTTTTGGCGCGGATTCGAGCACGATCGCTGCATTCACATATGCCAAATGAACCGCGCAACTGGGCAAATGAGACAGGTTCCGAAACAAAATTCTAGGTATGAAAGCACCCTAATTTTTATAGTGACATTTTGTTATTTATTTAGTTTAGCAAAGGGAAGCAGTGGCCCGGAAGACTGGCCTATTTTTTATTCTTTTCATGGGATCTATAGGTAAAATCTCTCCTGGAAGAACAGCAATAGTCAGGGAACTGTTTTTTTTTTTTTTTTTAGCTGGCCTCCCTGTTTACAGTTATTTGTTAATAATATTTTTTTTGTAAAGTTTGATTTAACGAAATTAAAAAGTATATATTGATGAGGATGTCAATCTGTCATATTCAAGCATCTGAGTCTTTCATATGTTCAGCTTAAAACATTGATTTCATTAATAGAGTCACTTTTGGATTCTTTTTGGTAACTTGAGTTTTCCCCCTGTAGAAATGTGCCAAGCAAATGTGATCAGAACACAAATGAGTCACAGGTAATGAAGTCTTAAGCATTTCTCCCAAAGAAAAGCTCATTTTTGTTTACCCCCGGTCGGCGCAATGGTGTGCAAACAAAATGATGATGGTTGGCTATGCCCACTTGTTTCTGCGCTATTCAGAAACCTATGGGTGACACTGAAAAAAGTGTTGCATGCAGAACTGTTGCAAACAATTTATTTGTGTTAAATTTAAACATACAAATTGAATTTAATAATGTTCAACTTAATTTGTTTGTTTAAATTCAGCCCAAATAAATTGTTTACAACCACTTAACGTAAAAAAATTGAGTAAATCCAAGGAATCATCTTTGAATATTTTTTTCCAGTGTACGCTATGGAGCTAATAATATGCCAAAACAATCTGAATTTCTGGTTTTGGAGTTTAGAATATTAAATTTGATGTTCTGATTTTTTTTTTTCATCTTGAAAACTTGAAGCTGTATTTCTACAAACTGAATATCTGCAGTCTATGAATTCTATAAATTCAGAACATAAAAATCGGAAGTTTGAAAAAGCGTTAAAAAAAATTCTGCCTTGAAAAATTCAGTTGTCTTTAGTTTCAGATGTTCAATATTCAAGTTATGAAATTAAAATTCAAAATAAGAAATTCAAATTCAAAACTTTTTTTTTAAATTTTGATTTAGTCAATAATTAAAATTAACACAATTCAAATTCAGATTGTTTTGGCATATTATTAGCTCCATACTACACCCATGTGTGCGACGCAAAGGTATAATTCAGCTTTAACTGTGGCTCTAAAAGTACTTGTTTCCATTTTTATTCAGAAGGTGGTTTTTGACTAGAATGTATTAGCTTTTACACCATCATGGTGATACCACTTCTTTAGTCATTTAGCCATTCTACAGCTTGAGCCACGGCAGAAAACACAGTATAACAAAACCTTTTCAATGCTAATGTACAAAACCAAACTCGCTCTGTTTTTCAGGACTTGGCTTGTTTTCTTTTGTTCTCATATTTCCCTTCACTTTGTTTTGACAGCAATCAGTGTTGGGTATCATAAAGCCGCCGTCTTTCTTATCTGCTCTAAATCATGCTAATATGTGATAGAACAAACCCTGACACAGGAAGCCGATCAGCACGCTCACTTCCTGAGCAAAGAGGCAAAGGCTGTTGACCCAAGCATTCAGGCTGACTTACGGTGAGTCCTAACATGTCAATGTCAATCCTCATCTGGTCATCCAAGTCTCCTTTGGGTGAGATCTGATTAAGCAGGTGGAAATACGCCCTGGAGTCCTGAGAGAGGAAAAAAGGGCTCTGTTTATGATCAATCTTAAGTGACAGGCAAAGACAGTTCAAAAGGATTTAATGTCAAACCAGACCAAAGGCTAAAGTATATGGTAAATATGTGTTCGTAACAGTGTTGTTTAAAGGTTCCATTTAGTTTTTTAGATTTTAGTATCAGTATTGTTTGTTTTAAAAATAACTATAAGCCAAAACAGTTACAAAACTTGCATTTAGAAAATATATAACTGATATAAACATGTAAAGCTTAAAGTTTGTCACTTCCCCCCAAAAAGGAATCAATGATTTTTTTTACGTCAACCCATACGACAGTTTCTCAACAAATCATAACCAATCAAATGCTCTCTAGTATCTGACAAGCCCCACCCCCTTCAAGACGCTTCTCATTTGCTTTTCATTTGATGCTCATGAACTCAACCACTGTCACTGGCAGAGCGGTGGTAAAATAAAATGCCATTGGCTGTTTTTTAAGTGGAGGAGCTACACTATACGTCCCACCCTCGATTCATGTTTTGCTTGAGATTACTTCAAACATCGAATAAAAGTGCACATTTCTAACCACTTCAGGGAACCTATAGTTAATGTTAGTTCATTTACATGAACTATGTATGAATTATATTCCACAGCATTTATTATTGATAGTTATTCAACGTAGGGCTGGGCGATATTGCAAAAATAATCATCATGATATCATGCTTCATATCATTCGATAACAATGATTATTGAATATTTTTAACAATACATTTAGGAATATTATGATTTTTTGTTATTTAAAGTCTTTATTTTAATTTACCAACATTAATAAGGAAAATAGTTTTAATAGTCAAAAACAAAACAAAAATTAAACAAAATATCTGATCTCTTTAGAATGAAATACACATGTTAAAGAGACTTTTAAACGTGATAAATACAATTTTGCAAAGTGTGTGCAATGGTATAGGTAGAGTGACATTTTTTTTCTTGTGCATCAAGCACCCTGGGATGCACAAGAAAAGAAACCAAAAAGCCACTCTGGTGACATCCTTACATCGTTTTTTTATTTACAAGGTCCTCACAGCTGCTTTACGGCACTCATTATCGCATGTCTTGTTATTCTGACCTGAAGTGACAAGCGCGAGCTCGAGTTTCCTTCACCATTTTCTATATCGTCTCTCATAACTAGGCGACCATCAAGCGTTTTCTCAGAGGATGACAAACGAAAAACCATTGCTGCAGCTCTGATGCAAGTTTATGGAAAAAAGTAAAAAGCACTGCAGTGTTTGGATGTTCTGTGTTTGTCTGAGGTAATTAGTCTGCCGTTTTAACTGAAATGTGTTTATTCCATACAAAGTGTCATGCAGATTGGTTTGTTCTACTTGCATGAATCGCAGTGCGCACGCAGCATTCAGAAAAGTTCAAATGTTTTTTTAACTAGGTGTACCTGGAAAATGTATGGGCACACCATTGTGCAAGTCATGCGGCTTCATTGGAAATGACAAACTTACAAAAAAAAAAAGCTTACTGGCATTTCTTCTAAGGTGAACACTCAGCCACATTTTAATAAATCTACAACCATTCATACCGAAACTTCCTACCGAATTTGTTTATATCGTTACTGACAATGGTGTTCGGTCGATAAATATCGATACTGATTTTATCGCTCAGCCCTACAACATTTACTAATGCAATTTAGAATCCAAGGTTGCTCATGTTAACATTAGCTTATGCACTGTTACCTAGAACTAACAAAGAACAACTTTATTTTGATTAACTTAATGCTAACGAAGATAAATAAATGCTGTAATACAAATGTATTGTTCTTTTTTGTTCTAACTACATTAACTAGTTGACCATTATTTTAAAGTGTTACCAGATGTTTTGAAAACATAGAAAAATATGTCTTTAAATTAGATGTAATTAAAATGACAAAAATATCTATGAGAAAATAAAAAATGGCCTCACAGCAAGAAGCTCGCTGGTTCGAGCCCTGGCTGGGCTAGTTGGCATTTCTGGATTCACACTCATACACTATTGTCAATTTAGTTAATCCAATTCACCTATAGCACATGTCTTTGGACTGTGGAACCCGGAGCACCCAGAGGAAATCCACACGAATACGGGAAGAACATGCAAACTCCACACAAAAACGCAGGGACTCGAACCAGCGACCTTCTTGCTGTGAGGCAACAGTGCCAAGCGCTAATCCACCATGCCACCTGAATGCAGCTTCATTGTCATTTTTAACATCAGAAGATATTATTAATCTAATAATTTATATTTCAAAGATAGCTGTAATGATATCTGCTCCTAAACACACATTTCTTACCATTATATGAATGACTACAAGGTTGAAAACTTGCAGCCTTGTTTGCTTCTATCATTGGCTATCAGTCTTTTTTATAATTTCTTAGTAGAATATATATATATATATATATATATATATATATATATATATATATATATATATATATATATATATATATATATATATATATATATATATATATACACTGTACTGAACACTTCACCACTCAGAAAACATATTTCTAATGATGCTGTTGAATTAAAATTGTCACCAGATGTTGGTAACAACCAAATCAAATATGTAAGGAAAATAATATTAATTAGTTTTCAAATGAAGTTATGTGTAATAAAATGAAATGACACAGGAACACATGAAGAAAGGGAGGTGTAGAAAGGCAGTGAAAGCCAAGACAGCAGCTGAAATCTCTCAGTAGTTCTTCAGCAACTATCTGCCCTTCCTCAGTATAAATGAATATCAGCTGCTTCAGTCCAACATCTACATTAGCAGAATGATGAAGATGAAACCAAGGTGAACATTTCAGAAAATGATCTAAAACACAGCCAAGGAAACTCTCAAATGCTTTCAGAGAAAGACAACCAAGCTGTAGAATGGCCTAGCCAATCACCTGACATGAATCCAATAGAAAATACATATTAAATATCAGATTTGATAGACGAGACCCACAGAACCATCAAGACTTGTACACTCTGTTGAAGTCTGTGAAAAACACACGTCTGAGCAATGCATGTGACTTCATTCTCCAAATGAGAGGCGTGTTTAAACAGCCATAACCAAAAAAAAGCCTTTGATATAATATATTTAATACGTTTCAGTTGTTCAGTACTTTCTCCTTGGTCATTCTATTGTTATTACACAACTCAGATTTACCAGTTTTGTTTTAATTTTATGTTCGTATTGTTTGGGTATTTACCGAAATCTAGTTCAATTCCATGTCAACAGCTCGTTTAGAAATATTATTCCCAGGAAAAAACATGACGTGCTCAATACTGAATACAGAGATCGATATTTATGTCTCATGTAAACTCCAGTCAATCATTAATGTCAATTATGCACATCAACTGATAACCACGACTGATAAGCAAGCTACCTTGATATCTTCACTGAAGTTTCTGATCTGTTTCCATCCAGCAGCTTTGAGGTGATAGTTGACCCACCGAAGCAAAAGGTCCTCAGGGGACATTGACATAAGGTGGTCCAGCTCTTCTGACTCATCCAGCAAAGCAATTAGCGCTACACACACACACATAAAAACACAGACACGTGTTATTGTAATGCTTTTAAGAGGTGTAAATCAGTCACTCAGGAACAGGCGTGCTTTTACTTATTTATGGCAGCAATTACAGCCTCCATTTGGATAGCACTGTGATTACAAGAAAATCAATTTAGGCTATCAGAGCAAAGTAATGACCTTCGTTGCGAGAGATCTCAATGTCAGCGAAGAGGCCGATTTTTATGATTTGCCACAAGAGGCCGAGCACAAGGTGAGGGGTCCCGGCTTTCATGTCCTGCGCGTCGATGTTGACCACCGTACAGCCGATCGCAGAAGCAGAGTTGAGCGCCAACATCAAATTCTCCTGCATTAGTAGAGAAACACAATCAACTATTATTCAACTAATCAACTAAATTATTAGCCCTCCTGAAAATTGGCATTTATATCCACAGCGCAACTTAGGGTGCTTTCACATCTGTAGTTTGCTTCATTTGGTCTGGACCAAGCGCAATAAATGATACATTGTTGCATCTTCTGCCGTCTTTGGGTCGTTTTCACACCACACTAATGGCTTTGGTCCGAACCAGTTGAAACGAACCAAAATGCAGTCATCTGACAAAATCCACATCTCTCATTGGCCAGATGTTGTTGAACATATTTCCTAAACTGCATATTGATTGGTCAGAATTTACGTGCGGGAAAATGCCAGTGAACTCCCGCAGGTAAACAAAACCTTTTACTCTGGAGGGACGACTGCGCTGACTGATTGTAAGCCTGCTTTAGATAAACTATACATTACGAAAAATGAAGCACCGTCGCGGCTGGAAAACAGTGTTTAATGCATCGCTCGTCACTTCAGGAGGAGCCGTGAATTAATTTAGCTAAACTGCAACATGGTCATCTTGCGGAAATATTACCAACGATCCATCAGGTAATGTTGTCCTCCCTCTCTGTTGGTAAAGCACTGTCAACAAATATTTTTCCTCCATATCCCATAATGCACAGCGCATCGGCGTACGGCAGCTGAATTAGTCCAAAACGCGCAGTACTTTTTGCGGTTGGACCTGTTTTAGTACGTATCATCTTCTCACCCCAAACGAACCGCTCCAGGGTTCGTTTGAAAGCGTACCGAGACCACCTCTTTAAGCAGGTCTCGGTACGCTTATTTGGTCCGCTTTTGGTGCGCACTCGAGTACGACTGCTGCATTCTCACTTGCCCAAACGAACCGTACCAAAAGGGGAAACGAACTCTAGTGCGATTCAATCGAACTAAATAAGGCAGGTGTGAAATCACCCTGAATTATGAATAAGTCTCACGTTATACTATTAAAGGTATTATTAAATGTCCTGTGAATTTAGTTTTCTTTTTTTAAATATTTCCCAAATGATGTTTAACAAGGCAAGAAACTTTTCACAGTATTTCCTATAATGTTTTTTCTTCCTAAGAAAGCCTTGCTTCTTTTATTACAGCTAGAAAAAAAAGCAGCTTTTAAAACCATTTTTAGGTCAATATCATTAGCCCTTTCAAGCGATAATTTGTTTTCGATTGTCTACAGTGTTTTTTTAAATTGTTGCAAATTTATTAAAAATACAAAACCTGAAAAATCACATGTACTTAAATATTCACAGCTATTACCGTGAAGCTCTAAATTGAGTTCAGGTACATTCTGTTTCCACTGATCATTCTTGAGATGTTTCAGCAGCTTAATTGGAGTTCACCTGTGGTAAATTCAGTTGATTGGACATGATTTGAAAAGGCATACACCTGTCTATATAAGGTCCCAGGGTTGACAGTGCATGTCAAAGCACAAACCTAGCATGAAGACAAAGGAATTGTCTGTAGACCACCGAGACAGGATTGTCTTGAGGCACAAGGCTGGGGAAGGTTACAGAAAAATTTATGCTGCTCTGAAAGTTCCAATGAGCACAGTGGCCTCCATCATCCGTACGTGGAAGATGTTTGGAACCACCAGGACTATTCTAAGAGCTGGCCGACCATCTAAGCTGAGTGATCGGGGGAGAAGGGCCTTAGACAGGGAGGTGATCAATCAGGGAGCCTCTCTTTCTAAAAATCTGCGTTTTTCTTTGGAGAGAGGAGAACCTTACAGAAGGCCAACCATCTGAGCAGCAATCTACGAATAAGGCCTGTATGGAAGAGTGGCCAGACGGAAGCCACTCTCCACCTGGAATTTGCCAAAAGGCATCTGAATGACTCTCAGACCATAGGAAACAAAATTCTCTGGTCTGATAAGACTAAAATTGAACTCTTTGGAGTGAATGCCAGGCGGTACGTTTGGAGAAACCGAGGCACCGCTCATCACCTGGCTAATACCATCCCTACAGTGAAGCATGGAGGTGGTAGCATCATGCTGTGGGGATGTTTTTCAGCAGCGGGAACTGGAAGACTAGTCAGGATAGAGGGAAAGATAAATGCAGCAAAGTACAGAGACATCCTGAATCAAAACTTGCTTCTGAGTGGTGACGACTCATCTTCCAGCAGGACAATGACTTAAAGCATGTCGCCAAAATAGCAATGAAGTGGCTTCACAACAACTCGGTGAATGTCCTTGAGTGGCCCAGCCAGAGCCCAGACTTAAATCCTATTGAACATCTCTGGAGAGATCTGAAAATGGCTGCACACCGTTGCTCCCCATCAAACCTGATAGAGCTTGAGCAAAGAGGAATGGGCAAATATTCCCAAAGACACGTGTGTTAAGCTTGTGGCATCATATTCAAAAAGACTTGAGGCTGTAATTGGTAAAGGTGCATCAACAAAGTATTGAGCAAATGCTGTGAATAAAGATGGTCATGTGATTTTTAGTTTTATATATATATATATATATATATATATATATATATATATATATATATATATATATATATATATACCGTATTTTCCGCACTATAAGGCGCACCTAAAAGCCTTAAATTTTGTTATAAAACGGCCATGCGCCTAATAATCCAGTGCGCTTTATGTGTGCACGGAGTTCAAAAATCTGTCTAATCTGGACAGTTAGAAGACCAACTTGAATGAATTCAGAGCTTGCTGTCATTCCGGGAGGACTAACAAAAGAACTTCAACCGCTGGATATTGGTGTAGACGGCGTTTAAAGTGAAGTTGCGAGCTGCGTGGGAGCAATGGATGACAGACGGCGAACACACTTTTACTAAGACTGGTAAGCATGCCGGGCGAGTTACGCCACCATATGTGAATGGATTGTGGATGCCTGGGCTAGGGTGTCTGCTTTAACTGTTGTCCGAGCTTTCGCAAAAGCCGGAACAGCCACCCGGCAATGAGACTGACTCCGACAATGATGAGAGAGAACCCGGCGTGTTTGATGACGAAACTGCCCAGCTGTTCAATTCAGACACAGAAGATGAGGACTTTGATGGATTTTTGGGAGAAGACTGATTGAAAAAAATAATAATGTGAGTGTATTGTTAAATAGTACAATAAAGTTCAACTAAACTATGTTAACTGTTTTGCTTCCATTACCTTTTTTGCAGACAGTGTATTTTAGCGTGCGCCTTATAATACGGTGCGCCTTATGTATGGGTCAAGTACAGAAATAGACCCCGTAATTGAGACTGCGTCTTATAATCCGGTGCGCTTTATAGTGCGGAAAATACGGTATACACATTTGGCAACAATCTAAAAAAAAATCTTTTTTCACATTGTCTTTGTGGTATTTTGTGTAGAATTTTAAGGGAAATACCTGAATTTAATCCATTTGAGAATAAGGCTGTAACATAAAAAATTTGCCATAAGTGAAGCGCTATCAATACTTTCCGGATGCACTGTATGCTTGTATGTATATATATATATATATATATATATATATATATATATATATATATATATATATATATATATATATATATATATATATATATATATATATATATTTAAATATAAATATTTATTGTTTTTAAAAATAAATTATTTTAAACTTATTGAACTAGATTGTAAGTAGTTCTATGTAATTCTGGAAATAAAATGCTATTACACACAATATCGGTGATATCTGTACAATTTTTGTCTTTATTTACAGTATTTGCATTCATTTAACCACTTTAAAAAAAAATTTTAACCTTAAGGTGTTAATGCCTATAGATAACAACAACTAATTAGAATATGTTGGTGCCAGTAGCCTTTCAGTTAGCGTGACGACATATAGCACTAAACTGCTCGCGGTAACTCAAGTTCAAGTTAGCGTGTTCATGTGAAATCAAAATTTACATGTTTACTTTAGTGCCACACATTGCTATTTACTTGTTTTGCCTTTTGTTATGGTTAGGATTTTTCCCCGAATGAGCCTATAATGCACTTTTTTATTTATCATTGAAATTCCACTTTTTTTCAGTGAAAATCAAGGAAAAGTTAGAAAGTTTAGCTTAGAGTAGGAATCTTGAATGTACTTTTGTCTAGTGCCACAAATATATATATATATATATATATATATATATATATATATATATATATATATATATATATATATATACATACATACATTTCTAAATAGTTTTAATAACTCATCTCCAATAACTGATTTATTTTATCTTTGCCATGATGACATTAAAAATTTTTTTTAAGATACTAGTATTCAGCTAAAAGTGACATTTAAAGGCTTAACTAGGTTAATTAGGCTGCTTAGGGTAATTAGGCAAGTTATTGTATAATGATGGTTTGTTCTGTAGACTATCAAAACAACTTATTGCTTTAAAGGGCTAATGATTTTCACCTAAAATGGTTTTAAAAGCTGCTTTTATTCTAGCCGAAATTAAACAAATAAGAATTTCCCCAGATGAAAAAATTTTTGGAAATACTGTGAAAACTTCCTTGCTCTGTTAAACATTATTTGCGAAATATTTGAAAAGGAAAACAAAATTCACAGGGCATTTAATAATACCTTCAATAGTATAATGTAAGAATTAATCATTAATTAAGTTGAGTTGTGGATTTAAATGACAATTTACTTTTTAGTTTATTATTATTATTTTTTAATTATTTTGATTTATAGATCCCATGAAGTAGAGTTCTATGATTTAAAAAGTAAAAGTGCTTACAGTCATTGTGAATGGAGTGCATTTCTTGTTGATGACCCGCTCATCGATGGTGTCTGGCTGTGACAGGTTAATCATTTTACTGTAAAGAGAGACGCCAAAGCGAAAATTAAACATGAAAAAAATGATACCCCAGCATATTTAACGGCATGACAAACAGAGAGCAGCCCAGAGTAAACCACAGTTAATGGTATATTACCACAGCAAAATTCCATCTTTCACAGATTTGAATAAACTGTCAGTCCCAGGGTCCATCGGGATCAGATGTTTGCAGTCGGGATCGTTTGCCAAGGCTTTATTGACCCAGTTCACAAAGGCCACCTTTTCTTCATCTGAGAGGAGATGGAAAAACAAAACATTAGCAGAATGACATTTGGTCCATCTGTGTCAGGGGTCATTAATAGACACATCTCTTTTTTTAAACTGTTCACACTCTTCAGAATTACAGCACAAAAAGCTTACATGTCATTTTGTTTTAGCTTTTCCAATTAGAATCCGGAAAGTATTAATAGCGCTTTACTTTTTCCCACATTTTTTTTATGCTGCAGCCTTATACCAAAATGGATTCAATTTATTTATTTCCTCAAAATTCTACACACAATACCCCATAATGACAATGTGAAATTTTTTTTTTTTAAATCGTTTTATGGTCTAACAGGGTTGAACTAATTCTCTTAATGAATTATGGATGTGTTTTGAGAATAAAACAATCAGAGTCTCATCTTCCATTACCTTTAAGAGTCAGAGTTGCGTCCGTGCCATGGCGCATTAGTTATTTACTTGGTGGACTTTGTAAGTGAAAAAACAAAGCGCTTCTTTAGAAAGAAAACAGTTAAACAGAGCATCTGCAGCGCGAGGATAAAGAACGAGCCTCCTCCAATCGGCCTTTACTTTCACTTTTTTTTCTCTCTTTAATGGATAAGGAAACGGTGCTGTATACATGAAGACATATATTAGCTTACATATTTAATTTGTTTTTTAAGCGCAAATATTTGTTTCTAAATGCAGTTCTAATTTCCAGCAAACAAATAAATTAAAAATAATAATAATAGTGTGGTCAAAAACTGAGTTATATCCAAACATGTTCTATGCCCTATATGGTCCAAAACCCGACAGGTGGACAAATCTAAGCTTGTTTTTAATAAAAAAATATATAAATATGCCTATACTAAATATTATTATTATTATTAATAATAATAATAATAATAACAAAATTATACAAAAGCAAATTGTCATGAATAAACTACTAAAAGCCCCCCGAGATGAAGAAGACATGCAGGCAGTGATTTTTATATTTATATTTTATTATATTCATTTAATAATTTTTGTAACATTTTAATCTTTTAATTATTTTTCATTTGTAAAAAAAATGCGTATTGCTCTACATACTGTGTGTATTAATCAATGTGTACACCTTTAAGGCGCATAAATAACACGCTCTGCGCTGGACTTTAAACCTGCCTTCAGCTGGTCTTTGAATTGAGCAGTTTATTTTAGTTTCTCAAAATTGCAACGCACCAACAATGCGCCTTAACACACCTCTTTTCTAGATCAGCACACTCATGAGTCCACAAAGTGGCGCTAATAGATTTTCTTTTTAAACAGCGTGGCGCAAAATAGGAAAATTAGGGTTGCGCTGGTCTGAAAAAATAGCAACACATTGTTGCAAACATGTCTTGCGCATTATTGAGCCAGGTGTATGATATAGGGCCAAAAATGTCTTTGCAACTGATTCAAATTTTAAGTGAACTCTTTTTTACAGTGCAAGTACAAAAATGTAAGGCAACTTGCTGCAGAGCTTTTTTGAGTTGACTTTTAAACCAAGTACTGCACTTGACTCAATTTAAGTTGATTAAACTCGAAATTATCCTGAAGCTGAATGCCTTCATTTTTAAAGTTGAGTTTTTCACAGTGTAAATGCTAAAATGAAGAAATCAAAATTTTAAACATCCACAGCTGAATTCTTAACTTCCATAGAACAAACCATTCTAAACATGCAGTTAAGTAGTTTTTACGAGTAAACTAAACACTGAGCTCAAAAATGTCCACTTACAATTTTAAACTGAGTTGACAATTTGTAAGTTGGATTTTTTTTTTACAGTGTACAGTTTAACAAAGTGACTTATACTGGCATTTTAGTTGTTTGAAATAATATAATGGATAATATAATACATATTATAATGTTTATTATATAATAAGAAACAATGTTTATTATGTAGTAAAAATATATAGAGAAATAAGTCTGTAAAATAACAGAAAATATAGCTGCAGTTCATTAGAAGGCTTTTGTACTATAATATACAACACCAACGCAGACAATATATCACTTTAAACTATTAAAAGTGTTAATAAAAGCCACTTTGACTATATTATCGGTGTCAAAAGTTGCAAAAAAGCAGAAGAAACAGAAAGAAATCACATAATATGGAAAATTGCTATTATTATAATGTTTTTTTAACAGTGTACTTCATAGTGAAATACAATGGAAGCAGTTGTTTAGCTTAATAACATTTCCTCCACACTAAAAGCCCATCCACACCAAGAGCAATAACATGGTCTCGTAATTATCGTAACTACAGGATTCACAATAACAAGTATATACATCCTCCTACAACTCGTAATTACAACTACACACTTGGAATTTTAGGTATGTTCACGACATATTGGAATTACCATAATTACAAGACTCCAGCTTGTTATATGATTTGTCAAACTCATAATTACAAATTTTTAACAGTTTTAGTTTTCTGACAGCTTGTACCACATGGAACTGTGCACCTCACATTGAACCAGAGGAAAAAAAAAATATTTGAGCATTTCTTCAATTTTATTTATGTTTTTAATATATATATGTATATATATATATATATATATATATATATATATATATATATATATATATATATATATATATATATATATATATATATATATATATATATATATATATATATTTGTTTTTTTTTTTTTTTTTTTTTTTTGAAGCACATGCTCGTTGAAAATACATGCCTCAGCCTACATATTCGCAAAACACTAAAATACATTGCTCTTGGCACATTTTATTGTACATTTCAGAAGACAAATGCACTACAGGTCACTGTCTATATTTTTACATTGGGATATCTGAAATACTTTTTGTTGTACCTTTCAGACACACATCCTTCTTTGCTGTAAAAATGCACACAACTGATTTGTGTTTAGACAACATGAAGGAATTACGTTAGCTTATTTGTTTACAAATTTAAGTGAATTGAAGATAAAACAGTTAAGATGTCCGTCCCCCAGAAAAAAAAACAATTTATAAATAGACTATAAATAGAACAAAGAGCAAACAACATTATTTTGAACGTTGTATATTGTCTACAGTGCTTGACGTACATATCACCTAATGCAACACAAACACAAAGACTGGCTGAATGAATTAAAAAAGGATCAATCTAAACTGTTTAATTTACGCTAAAATGAGCCTATTTTCATAAACAACGTGGAGTGTGGCTTTAAAAATATAGGATTTGTATAACACCACCTGAGTAGGACCTCTTCTGTCATTTTTGAGTGAGTGCTAATGGACTAATCTGATTCAGTGATTTATGCTAAGCTAAGCTAAAAGTTCTCACTACAGATACAAAACCCAGCTGAATGGATTAAAAATATTTATGCTAAACTGCTTATTTTACTCTAAAATTATCCTATTTTCAAAAAAGTGGAGTGTGGCTTTAAGAATATAGGATTTGTATAACACCATCTGAGTAAGACCTCTTTGGTCATTTTTGAGTGAGATGCTGATTTAATGATTTGTGCTAAGCTAAGCTAAGCTTAGCTAAATGCGATAACTCCAGACACAAAGTCCGGCTGAATGAATTCAAACACGGTAAAAACTTAACTGTTTAATTTACTCTAAAATGAGCCTATTAAAAAAAAGTGGAATATTGCTTTAAGAATATAGGATTTGTATGGCACCACCTAGGACCTCTTTGGTAATTTTTGAGCAAGATGCTAATGGTCTAATCTAATTCAGTGATTCATGCTAAGCTAAAAGTGCTCACTTCAGACACAAAGACCGGCTGAATGAATTCATACATGGTAAAAAACTACACTGTTTAATTTACTCTAAATTGAGGCTATTTTCAAAAAAAAAAAAAAAAGTGCAGTTTGGCTTTAAGAAAATAGGATTTGTAAAACACCACCTGAGTAGGATCGTTTTGGTCATTTTTGAGTGGGATGCTAATGGTCTAATCCGATTCAATCATTTATGCTAAACTAAGCTAAAGGTGCTCACAATTTTTTTAAATAAAATAAAAAATAGTAAAACTAAACTGCTTAATTTACTGTTTAATGAGCCTATTTTTAAAAATGTGGAGTGTTCCTTTAAGAATATAGGATTTGTTTAACACCACCTGAGTAAGACCTCTTTGGTCATTTTTAAGTGAGATGCTAAATGTCTAAATCAGGGGTCACCAATCTCGGTCCTGGAGGGCCGGTGTCCTGCAGATTTTAGCTCCAACCCTAATCAAACACACCTGAACAAGCTAATCAAGCTCTCACTAGGTATACTTGAAACATCCAGGCAGGTGTGTTGAGGCAAGTTGGAGCTAAACCCTGCAGGGACACCGGCCCTCCAGGACCAGGATTGGTGACCCCTGGTCTAAATCAATGATTTATGCTAAGTTAACCTAAAAGTGCTTGCTACAAACACAAAGACCGACTAAATGGATTTTAAAAAACTGTTTAATTTACTCTAAAATAAGCCTATGTTCAAAAAAATAGTGGAGTGTTCCTTTAAGAATATAGGATTTGACCATGCAAGAACATCCTTAAAATGTTCATTACCCTGTTGTTTTTGCCAGATATTTTAAGTTACAGTATTAGATTTTATATACATCATATATGTTGTCAGTATTACATTACATATATACTTATATAAAAAGAATATAAGACTTGTATAACACCACCTGAGTAGGAATGCTGCGTTCCTTCACTCGAGATACCTGATGTCCCACCAAACGACCGAATCCCATCCCGCCTGGAGATACACTTGCGGAATGTTTCTCTCACTTCTTTACTTCTCAGCTCTTGGGATATCTGAAGATATTATTGAAATCAGAACACGCGATCAGCAGCTGAGACATTGTCTGACCAATAACACAACACTCATAGTCAGGCTTACGGCAACAAACTCTTCGAAACTGATCTTCTCATCTTTGTTGGTGTCACCAGCAATGAACTTCTCCACAATCTCCCGTATCTGGTATCCCGGGAGGTGAAAGCTGGCTTCACGAAAGAGCTCTTGAAGCTCAAAATCACTCACGTAGCCACTGTTATCGATATCTAGAATGAAGTACAGTGTCAATATTGCATTTTAGAGCAGCTGAATCCATCACTGCAGCAAACCGTTGACAAAAAACATTGGTTTTCCACTTAAAATACTAACTAAACACTGCTAAAACAATAAAATAAAATAAATGAAACATTTACATGAAGTCAGTTATTGTAATCTTTGGTAATGTTTGACAGACTCAGTCATGTGATTCCAAACCTTTGATATTTTTCAATGCACAATGACTTGAACTGACCGATCTTGTTGAAAGCTTCTCTCAGGTCCTCCAGATCTTCTCGAGAGATCTGTGTGACTTTGTTCTCCATCCTGGTCTCCTCGAAGCACTTCACACCATGCAAAAAGGGTTCTGCAAAACAGGTTCAGAGAGAGTTTGAGCACTATATATCCAGTTTGTCCACCTTTATATCTTTGTGATAAGCAAATCCTCAGTGGACACAGCTGGTAAAAACACAAATGCTAAAAATGCAGTTATATGAGTTGCTGGCACACTGACTGTACTGTTCAAAAGCTTAAGGCTGGTAAGACTTTATTATTTTGTCAACTTTATTGAGATAAAAGAGATATATTTGATTAAAATACTGTATTGTGAATGGTTATGAAGATTTAAAATAATGGCTTTCTCTTTTAATGTAGTTTAAAAAGTAGTTTATACGTTCCAATCTTTAATTTCACATGGTCCATACGACACAACTGCACAAAGTTCCTAATCTCAGACTGATATTACATTATATCCTTAATTCTCCTCAGCAGACTTAATATTACAGTGTCATCAGAGTGTTTGATAATGTTATTAGTCTCATAAAGACTAAATCATTCATCTGTGTATAAGTAAACAGGATAGGAGAGAATACAAAACCCTGAGGGGCATCTATACTAGTTAATTTAACATGGTCACATGGTCATTATACTAAAATTGCACTTTATTTTATAGAATGTGCTGTTAAAGTGTACAGACAGTACTGTTAATATAGAGCAAGTACATGGAATATTGTTAGGATTGGTTGTAAGTTCAGGGTTAGTAATTACCCAGATGTTATTGTAATTATTACAATAAGTATATAGTAGTACTTGTGGTACTGGACAGCAAATTAAAGTGCTTCAACTTTTGGAAAAAATTGCTGTTCAATAATGTTTGCAAAAACAATTTTTAAAGTTTAACATTAATTAACATTAATTTAGAACAGACACTTTTAAAACTTTTGTAACAAATATAAGTATTCACTGCCACTTTTGGTCAATTTCATGCACTCTAATTGCATAAAATTGTTAATTTCTTTAAAAAAACACTTTTTAAAATATTTAAATAACTAATTTTACAGTTTTTTAAAGTTCCCATGAACCAGCCTTTTTCTTGTGATGCAGTTTCTACAGAAACGAAATTTTAAATAAGAAAACAGCGGGCGTGGCCTGTTTTTTTTACTGCAAGTTGATTGGATGCAGAAACGTAGGCATTTTATTCAGAAAGATAGGACAACAGATACCTCATGCACACTATTTCTATTTGTTGTCAAATCTGACAGTTGGAGGGACGTGGTTATGTATGTTAGCCACGCCCAATTCCAAAAATGTACATAATCTAACAATTTAACTGAAAACAAACAGGAAGTGCATTTTCAAATTTCAATTAAAGATTAGAAGGGGCTTTTTTTTTTTTAAAGACACGAACAGATGAATTGTTCATCACAAAACTATTGTGAGCTAACAATTTCATATGGTTAGTTTTGATTTCTTAAGGATTTTAATTACCCTTTAGTTGATTCCAAAAAAAAATTTGCTTGAGTGACATCTGTGGGAATGTAAACATAGTATTGATCCCATGACCAATACCAGGTTGGGAACAATGCAATCTCATGGCAACTTTGATTTACTGGCTAAGTCATATTAATTTTTTAAATCTCATTTAGTAATATTTGCTCATCCTCCAATGAGGGGTGAGGTTAGGGGAGGGATTTGGGGGCATGTTTCCTTTAAAAAATCATATATTTTCATACTAATTAAATTGTATGAATTATCTACTTTTCTGATAACACGTAAAAGAGATTAAGATTGAACCAAGTAGCATTGACGCGATCAGCCTCGTAACAAGCACAGTGTGAACAGAAGCCAGAACCAATATTGTAAATAAACCTTTTTCATTCAATGGCTGACCAGCTGCCACATTGATAAATCACTTCCGCTTTTCTTCTTATCCTATACTTCCTGTTTTTGGCGGCCTTGCATTTTTGCCTCATTGTAGGCCACAACCCAAATGTCACATGTCTTTATGGGATCTTTATGGGTTGTGTGTAAAAGCAAACACAGAATCTTAACTTTTGGATTAGGGTGGGGCCAATAGGATCTCTCACTCTGATCCCTCGGGCTCTGCAAGGGTTGGGGAAATTCTAAATTGAACCAAAACAAATGATTACAATTGGCCTAAGATTGGCATAGAAAATTAGGCAATTTTAGTATAATTTGCTCATTCCCCATAGTTTAGTGGTGGGATTTGGACTTTTTTTAAAATTACCATACAAATCATATTACTTTTTCGGCCAACATGTAAAATAGTTTTATTTCCTCTTGAGATTAGGCTAAACCTAAATCAAATTGATCCCAGGACAATTCCCGAATCACATTATCCATGTTTTCCAGAATCACTGTGTGAAAGAGTCTTATATGATTTTCCAGAATTGTAAATAACGATTACTCGCTGTAAAAAATACTGGGTTCAACATCGTTTCTTCATGTTGTCCCAGCACAGATAGATTAACTTAATTGTTTAACTAATTTAAGTTGATTGAACATAAAACAATTAAGTTGTCCCAAAAAATACCTCAATAATTGTGTTGTTTCAGCTTATTTCTATAAGTAGTTAGAACTATTTTTTTTCTGGAATACTTCTATGGGAAGTATCATTTCAGTCTTTCTACTAGGGCTGGGCGATACGGCATGAATGCAATCTCGATAATTATTTTCCATATTAAAGTACAACAATATATCAATATATACTGAAATAAGAAGATTGGCCAGAAAATAAAATGTGCCCAACAGAGCCTGGTTTCTCACAAGGTTTCACTGGCTTGCTTGTTTTAGGGCTTGTGTAGCTGTGCATTGATGGATTTGCTCTTCAGTGTTTGGACTTTTAGCAGTGAAATTAAAACCACATTGAACTACACTAAACTGAACTTCAGCTCTGAAAACCGGACTAACAGAATTTTAAATTACTAGAATATCTTTGTTAAGCTGCTTTGACACAATCTACATTGAAAAAGCGCTATAGAAATAAACATGAATTGAATTGATATGAGCTGTTTATGCTTCCAGGTTAAAAGAGTACCCCAACAATGACTGAAGCCACAAAAAGTAGAGGGTTCATTAAATAGCATAACATATTTTCGGCCGATAAATTTTCGGTGGCCGAAAAAATTGGTACATCACTATTAAAAACACTTTAAGATTCCCATAATTGCACATTTCTGCTGTGATTTGCTAAAACAGAGTAAAAAGGCCCTGAGCTTATCATTGTTGTGGACATAAATTTTATTGTGATTCAATATAATATTGTTTATCGGCCCTGCCCTACTTTCTACCCTAAAATGCCCCATTTAATAGGGCTTTCACATTTTCATGTGAGACTAAGAATTAACATTATGAAACTCTGCTCCAGATTAGGTCCACTGCTCTGCCTTTTTTTTTTTTTTTTTTTTTTTTTGCAGTGTAAACCCAGCAACGTAGTACCAAATCATACAATATGAAATTATATGGTATTAAAAACTTGCAACTACATGCACTCTCAGAAATAAAGGTACAGGAGCTGTCACTGGCGCCATTTTAAAAAATACATATTGGTACCCAAATAGTCCACAGTGGTACCTACAAGGTGCATATTAGTACCCAAATGTACCTAAAAAGTACCTTTGAGTAGGGCCAGACAAAATCTGCAGACTTTTTTTTTGCTATTTCGGCTAAATTATTTTGGGAGTATCATAACTAAAACCTTAATATATGAAATAAAAATAATATCTTTTAAACTTTTATTTAATGTTCATTCATTCATTCATTCATTCATTCATTTTCTTGTCAGCTTAGTCCCTTTATTAATCACCTTTTATTTAATGTTTAAAATGCAAATCCAATTAGATTCACTTCATTTGGTAAATGAAGCAAGTTTGTCATATAATATATCTAGTAAAAGACAGAAAATATTGCTGTACAAACTGCATTGTACATAAATCAGATGAACATTTTCACATGAGTCAATAATATTACTGAAATTAATTAAAAAAACTGAATAAATATAGATTTACACACATTTACTCAAGTAAATAAACAAATTAATGATGAAAAAATCTGCGGAATTCTGCGCGTGCAGATTCCGGGTGGGCCTATCTTTAGGGTACCATTATGGACCCTTCAGGTTCAAATATGTCGTTTTAAAAAGTTACTGCCCCAGAGACAGCTCCTGATCTTTTATTTCTGAAAGTATGCTAATAGGCAATTACACACCTGTTATTACAAACACCATTCATTTAGCAGTATGTCTCAGCTATTGAGCAGAAAAATGGATAAATAAGAGATCTTTATTACTTTTATTTGAAAAGCCAACTCAGGATGTGCAACGCTCGCAGATTTGTCCACTGAAGTGTCATTAGTTTGTGTGAAACAGCAGTTTATGAGTACCCAGGATTAACTGTTAACCCAGGGTAAATTGAGAGCGATGTCAAATGTGAAACAAGGTAACGGGATTCCTTTTACCTGAGGTTTAAAATGTCCCATTGACTCTTTGACATGCCCTAATGTGTTACACGCAGTAGCTTGTAGCTAATTGTAAACACCGACTAGCAAACTGTTTCTATGAGAACATTTTTTGTTAGAGGTAGTATAATTTTAAAAGCCACTGAAGTGTTAAAGATGATGATTACAAGTGCAAATATAGCATGTAGAAGCTCAAATAATATGAGACCATAAAAGCTATAAGGAAAACACCTATAAAAGAACTTGCGAAATGCTACGCCATCACACCGCAAGACATTTTAACATCCTAGAATAACTGAAACCAACATTATCTTCAACAGAATGCTAAACAAAACGAAAGCTACCAAACATATAGACATAAAAATCAGCATATTTATAAGATGACAAAGCTTCACCCCTGCGTCATATGGAAATTATACCTTTCTCCAAAACGTTGATTTTTCGTAAGATTAACTAAGAAAAGATGCAGATATTCCTGTCGAGTCCTTTGCAGTGGCGTCTGTCGTCTTTTACCGTGTACGTGGAGCTCACGAAGATAGCAGGGAGGTAAGAGACCTTTGGCCCTTGATGTCAATTAAAGGCAAGGGCCTTGTACTAAGACAGATCTGGAGTTAACGTTTAACACCCAACCCAACGCTGCGTCAGCTGAAGCTGTCGTGACATTTGCTACTAGTCCTAAATCTAACTGTGACACGCGAGTATACTTTACCCTTTCTCATTCACTTAACACTAACTTCCTGGCCAAAGACTTCACATTTGACTGGTTTTATTATCAAAGCTCATAAGTGACCTTGGACCACAAAACCACTCCATTTTTGGAAATTGAGATTTAAAAGCGAAATAAATGGGATTTCTGTTGATGTACACTGTAAAAAAGATGTACTCTTGCGCTACACATAATTAATTTGTGTTGGGGCAACATGAAGGAATTAAGTTAACTTATTAGTTTTTATAAATTCAAGTGGATTGAGCTTAAAACAATTGAGTTTCCAAAAAACTTAAGAATTGTGTTGAACATAACTCATTTTAATTTTCTGAATGTTTTATTATTATTATTTTTTTGATTGTATGGTTTGCTAGGAAAGGACAATATTTGACCCAGATACACCTATAATTGTTCTGTAGACTATCTGGAAAAAATATAGCTTAAAGGGGCTAATAATTCTGACTTTAAAATGAGTTAAGAAAAATAAAACTTCTTTTATTAGATTAATAATCTTTATTAAAAAATTTTAAAATTAAAAATTAAACTTTATTTTATATATATATATATATATAGACACACACACACACACACACACACATATATATATATATATATATATATATATATATATATATATATATATATATATATATATATATATATATATATATATATATATACACACACACATACATACATACATACATACATATATATATATATATATATATATATATATATATATACATATATACATATATACATATATATATATATATATATATATATATATATATATATATATATATATAGATATATATATATATATATATATATATATATATATATATATATATATATATATATATATATATATATATATATACATATATGTATGTATGTATGTATATATTTATACACACATATATATAATTATTGCCTTTAAAGTTGTCCAAATTAAGTTCTTGGCAATGCATATTGCTCCTTTTTAATACGTTTTGATATATTTATGGTAGAAAATGTACAAAATGTCTTCATGAATTATGAACTTTACATAATATTTTAATGATTTTGTGGATAAAAAAATTATTATACATTATTTTCACCCATACATTGTATTTTTGCCTTTTCCCACAAGTGCGACATAAGACTTGTTTTGTGGTCCAGGATCACATAAGTTTACCTGTAACACGCACAACCATAAACATAATTAATCTGGAAGGGCTCTTTGATAAAAGTGAAATCAGCTGATTAACCGGTCTTATAACTGGAGTGACTGGATATGGCGCATGTACAGCGATCACAAAAACCTCATGATACCCTCCTGCCCTGCAATAAGACTTTATCAGTTTACCTGATGATCAGGAAAAGGGAATCACCATCCATAAAATGATAGAACAAGCTGGAAAATATTATTCTACCACCAGTCACTGCTCTGTGCTGTTAAAGGGATAGTTCACCCAAAAAAAAGCACATTTTGTTATCATTACATGAGTTAATAGTTCACTGCACTTTGCAGGAAATCTGTCTTAGACTCAATCTACATCTAGCAATAGATCACAAAGTATAATAAAAGTACCATAAATGTCAATGCCAATAGATGCAGGTATAAATTCTGTCTTGTATTGCTTACTTCTACATAAAGAAACTCTGTATCGCTTCTCTGATGGCATTTGTTTTGTACACTGTCCATAACTTGACCATTTGTAAAAACCAACAACCAACCATTGACTGTTGATGACTGACATACATCAACTTTGACAAGACATGCAAGTTTTGATTTTGATTGAACTGTAGGTTTGCTATACCCTGCACATAATTAACTGCTTGATAAAACAGCAGCATGAGATATTGAAGTGTGAGCATAAAATATCTTGGATGGATTTTTGAGCAGAGATAGTCAATGTGGGCTTTCCAAGTCAGTGTACGGTCATTGACCACCCCAAGATACTTGAAAGTATCCACTTGTTTGATCAAATTACCATGGATAATCATGGTCAGGGGGATGGTGGTGGTTTGGTGGTGTTTGACGGGGTGTGCGCGACTTGTCTGAAGAGCGAGGACGAATTCGGTGGGGAGGGGTGAGAAGGGTGTACGACGTATTTGAGGACCGGGAGGGAGACGCGCGATTTCTGGGAGATTATCACTCGTTTGCGGGTCTCTGTGCATTTGCGGGGGACTCGCAAAAGTTCTAGGAGACTTTGGATGTCTGGAATGACCTCCCGCCCTACTCATAATTCTCTCGTTATATAGCCATATGCCTCTTACACTGTGATATAAGCGGGTTCGGATCGTATTGCTTTGTCACTACAAACGATCCCCTCCAGAGTTCGTTTCTATCTAGCCGAGACCACCTCATTCAACCGATCTCGGAGCAATTGTTTTGGCGTGAATCCGAGTGCGATTGGTGGTTTCACATATGCCAAACGAACCGCACTAACTGGGCAAACGAGGCAGGTTCTGAAACAAAAGTCTAGGTGTGAAATCACTCTTAATCTTGCTGATTTTAAATATATCTGAGTATGACCTTGTTAATGTTTGGCAAAAAAAAACAAAACAAAACTTCAGCTCCATCAAATGATTTAAAAGCAAAACAACAATACAAATTCTTCAAACTTTCTATAATTTTTAAATATTTTTTATTATTATTGGCAATATGCATTAATTTTATTAAACATCTGAATGGAAACACTGCAAACTCTGATGTAAAAGTGAAAAATTTGGTTTGTCTGTTAGCAGTGGGACATAAATAACTGTTACTTTCGTACAGGAACTCTTATACCATTTTAACCCGATTTACCTTTAAACTGAAAAACTCACACATTGCAGACTTAAGGAAGTTATTGCACTAAATGGGCTGCAGATTGATTATCACTGTAACACATGAACAGAAAAACACAACTTGTAATAAGGAAAAAAGAAACGCTACAATAATTGGTAGCACTTTACAATAAGGTTCATTAGTTAATGCATTTACAAACATGAACTAATCATGAAAAACACTTGTACAGCATTTATTAATCATAATTGAACATTTACTAATGCATTATTAACATTCAAGTCCATGCTTGTTAACATTAGTTAATGCACCATGAGTTAACATGAACTAACAATGAACAACTGTATTTTCATTAACTAACGTTTATTAACATGAATAAATACAGCAGTAAATGTATTGTTCATTGTTTGTTCATGTTAGTAAACGCATTACTTAACATTAACTAATGAACCTTATTGTAAAGTGTGACTCAATAATTTACTTTCTGCACTTAAAAACTGAATTTGGACCTAACTGCTGGACACGGTCCTAAAATCACATGATATTTGGCAGCTCCATCAAGGGTTGCATGCTGAATATGCTGTTAGCCAGGAAAGCAAATGTTGTTAGGGCTTTGAGAAAATCGATTTGTTACTTTTGTCCCACGTTACTTTCATCCCCGCTTTACCCTATTTTATGTTCATGTGGTGGTACAAACATGTCTGCTGAAGCATGTTTCTTCGAGATATTGATGCACTCAGTTTTACTTGATAATTTACCTTACACTTATATTAAAGAAATTTTATTTTATTTTAAGAACAATTGTTTGAAACGTTATACACTTTAAAAAGTCAGTGTCATTCAATTTTAATAAAAGACGTGATGCTTGATTTTATGTATTTTGTATTTATTCATTTATTTTTGTTATTGTGCTCGTCTGCACCCTCTTGTGGACATAGAAGGCACCGGTAATGGTACTTTTCCCTATAACATTATTATTAAGTTCTGATGTATGGAATACTGTTTCCAGGTCCAAGCTCATTTGAATTGTTTATGACGACTTTTTGGTCATAGCAAACTACAATTAAAGTTTAAAAATCATGGTGTAAACAACTATCTCTGGACATGCCACATCACAGAAATCAATGTTAGCAATTTCTAAAAAAATAATCCCTTTCTGGCCATCTGAGCGTTGATTTATATATTGCGATCGTGGTTTTCAAAAGTATTACAGCACTTTGTAAACATTTATTATTTTCATTTGTTGAGTCTACGCATACAGTTTGATAGAGCTATGCGATCTGGAAGCCGATTTGCGTGCCATCACACTTAACAAGCGGATACTCAAGAAATATCTTGAATAATTCATTTTCGTTTTTTGGCCATATTGATAGTCCTAGCCTGTTCCAAACCTGTTTGAGGGTTTTTCTTGCTTTAAACACAAATTTTTACAAAACAGTTTGTTCCAACTATGGAAGTCAATGGATGCTTTTTCAGTGTTTTTTCAGAATATCTTGTTTTGTTTTCAAAAGAAGAAAGAAATTCAGTTTAAAACCTACTGTAAAAACTACTGTATTTTCATTAACTAACGTTAACTAGCATGAACAAATACAGCAGTAAATGTATTGTTCATTGTTTGTTCATGTTAGTACATGCATTAGTTAACATTATCTAAGGAACCTTATTGTAAAGTGTGACCAAATAGTTTGTTCCTACTATGGATGTCAATGGCTGCTTTTTTTCCCAGTGTTTTTTTCAGAATATCTTGTTTTGTTCTCAAAAGGAGAAAGAAAGTCAGTTTAAAACCACTTTAGTGCAAGTAAATGTTGAGGAAGTTTTAACTTTTGAGTCAACTGTCCCTTTAAACTCGCTGGAGGAGGAACAAGAAACCTCAGCTGACAGATGTTTGACAGCAGGCCTTCATGTTTTAAACATGACCCTGCACAATGCAGCATTTGTACAAAGTAAGACGATGTAAGAGAGAGGGGAAAACAAGCAATACCCCATTTCTTGATTAAACCACTACAAATAATTAAAGGGTACATGAAAAAAAAAAAAAAAAATATATATATATATATGTTGGAACTACTTTAATAGTATACATATTTTAATAGTAGAAATTCATTCATTTCGGCCTAATTACTTAATTGATCAGGGCTCACAACAGCGGAATGAACCGCCAACTTAGCATATGTTTTACACAGCGGATGCCCTTCCAGCCGCAACTCATCACTGGGAAACACCCATACACTCCCAATAACACACATACACTACAGACAATTTAGTCTACCCAAACTTTGGACTTGTGGGCGAAACCGGAGCACCCGGAACATGCAAACTCCACAGAGAAATGCCAACTGACCCAGCCGAGGCTCGAACCAGCAATCTTCTTGCTGTGAAACGATCGTGCTAGCCAACGTGCCACCGTGATGCCCAGTATAGATAATAAACAGTGAAATAAAATGGAATAATTATTATTCAATACTGAAACAATGTACAGCAAAACTAATTGAAATGCAGAAATAGAATAGAATAAATATATAAACAAACCACACTACAAAAGTAACAGGATAAAATAATAATATTAATAATAATAATATATAATATTTAAAAAATCAACTTATGTTTTTTTTCAGCCATCAAAAAATAACCACTGGTATAGTATAGTAAACTATAAATAATTTGTTGGGATAAAAACAATTCTGCAAAATATAAAGTTCAAAATAAAAGTGTGCCAAGACCAACAGAAAATGAAATGTTACTATTAAAGTTCCTTGATTATTGCACCAGAACGAGATTGTAGTTTCTATATAGAAAATAACAACTTATATTGTTTTTGTTTGCCTTAGTACACAATGTCCCTACAGAACAGTCAAGCTTCAAAGAGAAAATCTATCTAAACTCTTTTGTTGTTGTTGAGCCAGATGCTAATGGTCTAATCCGATTCAATGACTTATGCTAAGCTAAAAGTGCTCTCGCCAGACCCGGAGATTGGCTGAATGGATTAAAAAAGTTATAAAACCCACTAACTAACTAACTAACTAACTAACTAACTAACTAACTATATAGGGAAGTTGTAAAATATCAAAAAGTGGAGTGTGCCTCCAAACAGAGAGTAATAGTACAATTACAGGATACAAATATACACTAATAAATTTTAGCATGCTAATTGCTATTGTTAATTACTGCTGAAACACAATAAGTCACACAAAATACTTAAAACAATGCACAGCAAAATGAAATGAAACCTTAAAAAAAAAGTAAAAAAAACAAACTAAAGTAAAACACACTACAAAATTAGCAGGATAATAAATTAAAAACTTTAAAATATATACAGATACAAAGTATATACAAAGTAAAGTATAATAAGTAAAATAAAACTTTTAAAAATAATAAAATAATAAAAAATTGCTGAATATATTTGTTTATTGGACTTTCAAACCACTATGAAAAATAAGGATTTTTTAAAATATATATTGTTACATCATTAAAATAAAGACAGTATCATGCAGGTCATGTCTTTGATCTGATACGGAGAAAATGAATAAAAGTTTGGAAAAAATAACCAAAAGAAAAAGAGGAGATTGGCAGTTCATCATTGGCACTCTTATTCAAGCAGAGTCAGTAAAACAAGCTCTTAAAATGGCACACGTTATCAACTTACCGCTCACAAATCTCCTCACTTCCTGTTTTTTAAGAGATCCAGTCAACAATTGCCATGGACTAAAATATCTATGAGCTGTCCATAATAAAAAAAAAAAAATGCTGATTCTGCTCTCCTAATGTTAAAAAAGCCTTCTTAGTAAAATATCTCAAATGAACCAACTGGCTGGAAAGCGTCCGTTTCAAAGCCTAAGAATGTTTCACTGATACCCAATACAGCACTGACTCCTTTAAGAGACTCATCAGCCTTGGGGTGTCCACCTGCATTATTGATCGCTCTGAAAAGAGGATCAGTTTCCACATTTCTTACGTCCTTGCAACAGGATGTAGATTAAACATGCCAAAGATCATTTCCTTTTTTTTTTTTAAATAAGTTTACTTAAGGTGATGTACAGTTAAATTCAGAATAATTAACCCTTCTGTATAATTAGCCCCCTTGTATATTTTTCCTCATTTTCTGTTTAACAGAGAGAAGATTTTCTTAACATTATAGTTTTAATAACTCATCTCTAATCACTGATTTTTTTTTTTTTTTTTTGCCATGATGACAGTAAATAATATTTAAATAAATATTTTTAAGATACTAGTATTCAGCTTAAAGTGACATTTAAAGGCTTAACTAGGTTAATTGGGCAGGTTGGGGTAATTAGGCAAATCATTGTATAATGATGGTTTGTTCTGTAAACAATCGAAAAATATATATATTGCTTTAGGGGGCTAATAATATTATATATAAAAATTTAAAACTGCTTTTATTCTAGCTGAAATAAAACAAATAAGACTTTCTCCAGAAGAAAAAGGATTATGAGAATTACTATGAACAATTCCTTGCTCTGTTAAACATCATTTAGAAAATATTTGAAAAAGAAGAAAAATAAATAAATAACAGGAGGGCAAATCATTTTGACTTCAACTGCATGTGCATATGAATGCACTGTCTGGTTACTGCATATCGATAAAGTCTCTGTTGGTGTAATTGATTTCAACAAACATGAAAAAATGAGTAGTGCGTAAACAACCGGCTTAAACAAAACTAGTTTAATTGTATTATTTTCCATTTGTGTTTAGCACAGCCGTTTAAGGATTAAGGGAAAGCAAATTTTCTTATCCCTTTGACTGCCGCTTTCCCAAATGGTTGACCATGTTTTTACTGTTTTATATAATGACTGTTAAAGTCATTTAAAGAATGACTGTTTTAAATAATGCATTGTTGGTTTAAAAATAATAATAATAAAATAAACATCTGCACTACTACAATTGATTTTGGTTTTATTGTTAAGAAAAAACAAGAAAACATGTTAACTGAGAATCTGAAATATTTATGGCACACTTCAAAAAAGGTGATTAGGTATTTAGAAATGTTTTATTTTGAATATTTTTAGAAATAAATTGGTCTTACACTTCATATTTTCAGATTTTTCATAGTATATGCATTAAACCTTAAACTGACATATCAACCATTTGGTAGAGGCTGATTTTTTAGAAATGATGGGATGTGTTGAAAAGAATGTGCCAAAAGTGTGTTATCTAGCAACAATAGGAGTTAAGTTGTTCTTGGTGGGGTAGTTAAAAGGTTATTTAAAGCTAGACTCTTCTGTAGTTACATCATGTACTGTGTAAGATAAAGTAAAAGTTGCTATTCAAATTCCTTGATTGTTGTGCCAGAATGAGAGTGTGGTTCCGAACCAAAAATAGCAACTTTCATTTTTTCCGTCGGTTCCTAGCTAAATCGGCCTAGACAAAAAGAAACTTTCATCTTTTAGATAGTCTTTTTAGTAATGTAACTACAGAACAATCAAGCTTTAAAGAGGAAACTTATTAATATTTATATATATATATATATATATATATATATATATATATATATATATATTTTTTTTTTTTTTTTTTTCCTTTTTTTTTTTGTAAGATGCTAATGATCTAATCCAATTGCTAAGCTAAGCTAAAAGTGATCACTACAATAGCAAAACTCCAGTGGAGTTGTAAAATGAATCTATTTACCCCCCAAAATGGAGTGTTGCATTAAGAACAAACAGAAAGTAATGGTATAATTACAGAACAAAAAATATACAGCAATAAATTTTAGGATGCTTATTGCTATCGCTTTATACTTCTGCAGCTGAAACGCAATAAGTTGCACAAAATACTCAAAACATTTGTGGAAACTGAGTTAACTAGCTCAACTTCTTGTTAATTTAAGTAAAGAGCAAGTTAGTAGAAATGTTTTTATTTTTAGTATTAGTATTTTGTTGAGCACAAACATGATCATTATTATATATTTAAATGATGAATTAGTTAATGGTGAATAAATAAATAAATTAATTAATTAATTAATTAATAAGGAAATAAGAAAGCATAACACACTTTTTTTCAATGCCATTAGCAGCATGTCAGATTACAGTATAACTAATAACCTGTGATACACATAAAGAAAGCATTTGAAAATGGTATTTAGCCAAATTGAGTTTAGTTAATGCCACATTAAAGAGGAAAATAGCATTAGTTTACAATAAAACGATGAAGAACAACACTTATCTCACCTGTAATTGTACTATTTTGTCTTTTGGTCCACAAAAATATCCTGTGGAGTCCTCTGGTGATGAGCGCCATGGCTTTCTTCTGGATAACTGAAAGAGCAGACAACAATCCACGGATAAACCGTAGCTACAAACTGCATGAAGATCACACACTGATCAAGGCGAATAATAAACTAGTGGTGAGCACAGCATCACGGCCTTCTAAAGAATAAACTAGAAACAAAGTAAGAGAAACAAGTCTGTATTGCCCAAATAGTGTTCAGTCTTGAACAAACATTCCCACAATCCCACACAATACAAATTCTAAGTTGCCTGAAGCAATGTGGCAGAACTCCAGCCTAATGCGCTGCTGCAACTGCCTAATGTATTATCCAAATCTACTTTCACAAACACAACGTGAGACAGACTAGAAATTTACCTTGTTTTTTATGTACCAACCTCTTGTTATTGTTCATTAATGGTTTAATGTAAAATAATAGGCAGAGAGAACTAAAACAGATAGTGGAAAACGAGCAGCAGGTGGCGCTAGCCGCTAACTAGCAGTTAGCAGAACGGGCATTGTTTGGGTATTTGTAGTGAATTAACTATCACCATGTCACTGTTCTCAAATTACATAACAAATTTCTGCTTACACTGATTTAATCACAAATAATCGTTGTTTAATACAGGGTTTGCAACCTTTAAAACGAAGGGAATCCCCGCGAGCAAAGGTTAATTAGTAAAAACATGTGAATAAACACACACACACAAACCACATTATAGACGCTAGTATGCCATATATACAGTATTATATCATATACACAGTACTCATATGATTAATATATTAATATATAAAGTGCAATATTAATGTAATAAGTATAACACTTCCCTTTAAATCTTGCTCATCTAAATAGTGTCTATAAATAAATATGTCTTTAAATATGTAAAGATTTGTATATTCAAATTTATTCCCCTTAATTTTTCAGACAAAACCCGTGCGCTTTAATGGACAAATATCACACTTCTTTATGATTTATAGTGCATCATGTTGCTATGTAGCAGTCTATGTGAGCGGAAAGCTTTGACTGGCGTTAGGAAGACCCAATAGCGTCAAAAGAAAGCGCCAAGACGCCCGTCCTTCCACCAATCAGCGCTTACAGGAGGCGGATCTTTTGCTCCCTTTGCTGCCATTGACTTCGTGCAGTACCAATTAGTTATAGCGTACGCCCGGACAACAGAGGTACCACTCCGAGGGGAGATGCCTTTTCTTTTGGTTCTTTTGCATTTAAAATGAACTACGTGATTACGTGCTGGCACTCAAATGGTCGCGCACGCATCTATATCGCCATTTTAGCCCAGCTCGTGGCCCGGACGAACTGTGATAACGGGATGAATCCCCCCGCCGCGTTTCATCGGTAAGCAAACGAAATAAGCTTGACTTTGAATTGCAATCCCGTTAAATATTACGAACGGCATCCGCTGCCTCGCATCCGAATGAAACCCTGCGCATTGCGGTGCGGTTTGTTTTCATTTCGTCTAGTGTTTTGGAGCGTCGGGCATTCCCTCCTCTCCCACGCACCACCTAATCGATAATCGATTGCATGGGCTTGGGGCAGATGTCACGCTTCTCTCTATGCCATCGTCGGCGCGTGTGATTCTCCGCAGCTGTGTTTAGGACATCCCCGATTCGCCTGTGTCATAAATGAAAAACAAACCCTACCCTCTAAAATTCACACCACCATGGGAGAAGAATGCTGGCTTTGGAAGGAAACACAAGCCTTGCGCGAGGAGCCACACCAAAATAATAGCCAACCCAGGGATTGTGATGAAAGTGCTACGGCGGAAGAAGATCATCATGTTTCTGGCCTATTTTCTGCTGGTGGCTTTGACCATGCTGAACCTGGCTAACTACAAATGGACCAAAGAGCCTCAGCAGTGCAGTCAGCCAATGCAGGGAGTGAACTTCCAAAGCAGATCAGACATCCGCTATCTTTATAAAGCCCCGCAGGTCAAGAAAAGGCAGCTGGTGTATGTGTTGACCACTTGGAGGTCTGGCTCATCCTTTTTCGGGGAGCTCTTCAACCAAAACCCTGATGTGTTTTTCTTGTATGAGCCTATGTGGCACATTTGGCAAAAGCTATACCCGGGGGACGCTGTCTCCCTCCAAGGAGCAGCCCGGGACATGCTAAGCTCCCTTTACAGGTGTGACTTCTCAGTTTTTCAGCTGTACAACAGCCCTGGAGGGAAGAACATAACCTCTTTGGGACTTTTCGGGGCCGCCATCAATAAAGTCATCTGCTCCTACCCATTCTGCTCATCCTACAGGAAGGATGTGGTGGGAATGGTGGATGAGAAGATCTGCAGAAAGTGTCCTCCGCAGAGTCTTCAGATGTTAGAGGAGGAGTGCTTAAAATACAACACCATCGTGATAAAGGGAGTGCGCATTCTGGACGTCAACATTCTAGCGCCTCTGATGGAGGACCCCTCGCTCAATCTGAAAGTCGTCCACTTGGTCCGAGATCCACGGGCGGTGGCTAACTCCAGGATTAAATCAAGACATGGACTCATTCGGGAGAATCTGCAGGTGGTGCGCAGCAGAGACCCCAAGCTTCGTCGCGTGCCATTCGTGGACCCCAACCACAAGATGAACAAAAAAGACGGTTCAGATTACCACTCCATCGGAGCCATGGAGGTGATCTGCGAACAAATGTCCAAAACGCTGAAAACTGCTCTTCACCCGCCCAGCTGGTTCAAAGGCAAATACATGACGGTGCGCTACGAGGACCTGGTGGAGAACCCAGTCAGATCTGTTAGGAATGTTTATCGATTTGTGAATCTTTCAGCCAATCACGACATTGAGATCTTTGCCATGAACATGACAACAGGACCCAGTGCCTCCACCAAACCATTCATCGTGTCCTCCAGGAACGCCACGCAGGCGGCCAACGCCTGGAGAACTGTGCTCAACTATCAACAGATCAGACAGGTGGAAGAATACTGTCAGCATTCCATGTCTCTGCTGGGATATCTACGAGTTCGCACGGCCGGCGAGGCCAAGGATTTGAGCAGGCCATTATTGACAGTGCCCAAAATATAAATCACTGCCAAAGACGTTTGATGTATTTTTTTTTTGCATTTGATCAGCCTGATACTCGTCCTGTACAAACTGTTATTTATGTTATGCTTAATGGCTCAGTGGAATGTATCTGTTTGCATCATACCGTGCACAGCCACGTACTGTATGTTCGGGACCAGAATGTCATCTGTGCATCACCACATGTTTGACCAAATAAGAGAGAAAAGAAAAAAAAAGAAAGTACTTTTGTGTACGAAGTGTTATTGCTCATTAAAGCTATGCCAATATATTTATTTAATCAAAGTGTTTACATTTGGCATTCACTGCTTTCAGTATTCTCGAAACGTACTTACTTTTTTTTTAATAGAAATATGGCGTCATCAGGGATGTGCTCCAGTTCTTGTAGACTTTTAGCATACTCAGAAAGGGGTCATTCCCGTTATGTGGCAAATATTCATGACTGTATTAATTCATGGGATTAAAATTTGATCTGAGTTTAATGATTAAGTGGGTTAATTTAAAATATTTGCTAAAAATGTGAGTGGATGTTATTTTTTTACAATGTATTTTGAACAAAATTGGTTTTAATTTAGTTTACATTTACATACATTAAATGAATAAATTAATTTATATAACATTTATTTAATTAAATGCTGCCATTTATTTCATGTATAGTGCACAGCATAAATCAGTACACCTCATTTTAAAAAATATATTTTTTATTGTTCTCAGTAAACATATTTTTGCAGGTTTAATGGCAGTTTTATTATATCCATTAAAATAAAAGTTTGATTAAAGGATAAAAAGATAATTCATTTAAAATGAAAATAAAAATGTAAACAAAATGTATTATTTTATGTTACTCTTTTTTTTTTTTTTTTTTTTGCCTTATTAGATTTATTTTCTTTTTAAAAATATATATTTTAACATATTCAACAATTTTTCCAACATGATCTCAAGTTAAATTGTTATGTTAGCTCCAGTTTTTGCTTATGTAACAAGCCTGTAGCCAGCCTGGTGAAAGGGGTGGTTCTCTTTTCTCAAAAAGCTGACTTTTTTGCTATTATTTGCCCCATTTTCTATTTAATTATGAGATTTAAATACTGCATTTTAGTGACATTTTAAGCTGGATTAAAACTTTTTGATGTACCTAAAAATTTCCTAAAGATAAACGATAAAGAAATATGAATACAAGACTTAATTTTTAAAATACTAATTTATCACATCATTTATCGGTCACACTTTACAATAGTTCATTAGTTAATGTTAATTAATGCATTTACTAACATGAACAAACAATGAACAATACATTTACTACAGAATTTGTTCATGTTAATAAACGTTAGTTAATGAAAATACAGTAGTTCATTGTTAGTTCATGTTAACAAGCA